>NC_068316.1:17435021-17639886 GCF_025860055.1 Xyrauchen texanus
TTATTATAAACACCATTTTTGTTTGTTTTTACAATCTGACGGAGGTTACAGATGCCTGGAATATTCCTGTAAATATCTGGGTTGGTAACTGGAAGGTTGTAGGTTTGATCTCACAACAGACAATCTATGAGTAATCACCATTGAACCCTTGAGCAAAGCAATTAACCTAAGTTTGCTCCATGAGACTTCCCCTCAAGTGTACTGTATGTCAATTTGTATAAAAACTGTACTAAATGTGGCGGTGCCACTACTGGCAGTGGTGGCTCAGTGGTTGAGGCTCAGGGTTACTGACCAGAAGGTTGGGGGTTCAAGCCCCAGCACCACCAAGATGCCACTGTTGGGCCCTTGAGCAAGGCACTTAACTCCAGGTTGCTCCGGGGGGATTGTCCCTGTAATAAGTGCACTGTAAGTCGCTTTGGATAAAAGCGTCTGCCAAATGCATAAATGTAAATGTCTACTGGCATACCGAAAGCAAAAAACAGCTGGATGGCAGTTGGAGAGGAGATTCACAGATGCACTGCTGCCATTTACCCTCCTCTTTTACTTGACAGATCTTCACTCAATCCACTGATGAACAGTATATACATTGGGCCTAACCTCTCATTGTCCTGGGGACAGCTACTGTGACATTGCATTCATCGGTCAAATGATCCTGTAAGGTGGAAAGCATTAGATAGTTTATATCTCTCCCCAGAGAGAGGAGCGGTGCGTGAGCGGGTCATTCGCTTGAGCCGTGATAGTGACTGGGCGATGTGTTGAGCGGCAGATGGTGGCTTCTGGTCGATGTTGTATGGAGAGCAGCTCAGGTCTCCCTGTGTCACTGAGTAGACACTTTGGCTTACTGACCTGTTCAGCCTGTCATAATGGCTTGCTGCCATTTTATAGATAGACCCCACTAGACATACAAGCCATCATAAAGTGGGCAATTGATTAAAGCCTTTAACACTATTAGGTTTAGGGCTGTTTGAAATCACAAGGACGGTTTATCATGGGAACAATTTTTATCAAAAATAATTGTTTATAATTATTTTCTTTACAATTTATAATTATTATTATTTATTTATTTATTTTACTTTTTGGCATTATTATTATATATATATATATATATATATATATATATATATATATATATATATATATATATATATAATGCCAAAAAGTAAAATAAATATGAATATATATATAAAAAAATCAAAATGTGGATTGGATATAATGGGGACAAGAGGGAACAGGACCGTGAAATAGGATTCAAACTCACATTTCATACTTTATGTGCTCAATGTGTCAGTGCATGTAAACTAAAGGCTAGATTACAGTTTCAGACCACTTCCTTATTTCCTGTCGCAATTGCTCAGACAAGCTTTACAGAAGGTCCCATATGATTAATTGATGTTGTCTGTGAACAGTGTGTTTTAGTACTGTAAAATGTGCTCATAAAGGTGAAAAAAATATATGTATATATATATTGTTATATGTATATATATATATATATATATATATATGTATGTAGATTGTTATATTACTTCGTAACGTGTTTAGAAACTGTGGATACATCCTTTCTATGTACCTTGTGTCACTACTTGTGTCAAGTGCCCTGGCATTAACATTTGAACATATTTTTGGACAATTTTATTATAATTACAGCTGTCACAGTGAATTAATTGTGAAAAGTATCAATGATATCATTCAGTTCAGGACTACTCCTGTTGTCTCAGAATACTTTATTTACATTTATTTATTTATTTTTATTGCTTCCAGCAGTTGAACATTTTAACTAATCACAGACTTGTCCATTTATCACTTTAACAATTATAATTTATTGAATTAACTTGTTTAGGATGTGTAGCCTATAAAAAGAATATGAGATGCAGTTTCCCAAAAACAACATTACAATATCAAGGGAAATTATTGACTATTATAATTTTTTCATAATTGTGCAGCCCTTACTTCCAAAGAATTACATTAGAATAGAGCAAAAGCTTGTCTGCTAATATGGCAGATTCCAACAATTGCTAAAGCAGGATTGGTCAGTAATGTTTTAAAAGTGCACTCAGTAATTTTTTTCTTATTTAAAAAATCTGTAATCCTCATGAAATGAATAGTAATTTTGAATCATACAATATCTATAAATCATGACCACTCACATGAGATGAAGACTCAATTAATATGTAACCTTATAAAAGCTGTTTTATTCAACATGGAGAGGGTCCCCTCATGGGGGCTGCCATGTTAAAATCACATGATCAGCCGAATACTATTCACTTAATCTCTTGGACACTTTGACTCATGGATTAAATGAATAATGGCTGACTGTGAATATTTACATTGGCATCTGTAACTGAAAACTACTGCGTTTGAATGATGCCGCATCCAGGCTACTAGGTGTCAGTGAAAGTCTAAGACGGCATTAACAAAAACATACTGAGTGCACCTTTAAAACAGGGCTTAGCAAAGAGTCAGACAATGTCCTGGACTTATGATTTCTGTGTCTGTTGGCACCAGTAATAATTGTATCTTCAGATACTATGCAGTATTCCAATTGAAATTTGCCAATAATAAAGCAGTGAATCTATGTATCCCCAGGCTGTTTCAAAAGAATCACTTGCTCCATCAGACTCCGAGCATTTCCAAGTGCCTAAACCTTCATTCATGGAGATTTGTATTGTTATGTCCCTTGGCTCAGTCGTGGAAGAATTTGATAATGCCAGTGAAATGTGTTTTATGAATATATTGCTCACACAGATGTTAGAGGCATTTGGGGTGTGATTTTAAACATCATACATTCATGCAGATGCACTTGGAAAGTCGCAGTGTTATGAGCTCCCTGGGATGTAAAGTATGAGTGTGTGTGTTTGTGTGTGTGTGTGTGTGTGTGTGTGTGTGTGTGTGTGTGTGTGTGTGTCTGTGCACAGCAAAAAAGGAAAACCTTTTATCTAGAGCTCTCTGTCTCCTAATTACACAAAAAGGTTGTCATTCAAAGCTAATCGCGTTCCCCATTTGATTGATGGTTGCAGTTATGCTGTTGATTTCGCTCATTCAAAACATAATTCCTGCATAAGAAAAACCTGTAGATTTGAAATGCCTCTCTTTCTTTTTTCTTCCAAAGATCAATGACCCATCACAAGGTTATTCTGTGTTCCCAAGTTGGGGTGCACTGATCTGTAATTTAAAATGAATGGCATTGCTTTGTTCTCTTCTGTAGGTCTGTCTTTGGTGAGTGTTCACATTATTGTTCACAGCCCATTGTCTCAGCTCCAGGTCAGGAAAACAAATGTGCAAAAGTGCCTCTAATATTATTTTCCAAAAAGCATAGTCTACTTTGAAATAATGACCACATTTTCTAAACTGCCTCTACATATCTGAACTGCTCCATTTTATTTACAGTTTTTGAGCTAAGTATTTTAATCAACCTCTTTTTTCATTCCTGTTACTTAAAGGAATTGTAAAAATAAATAAATAATGTCTCTCCAATCCTGTTTAATTTTTTTTTCTTTCATGGAATGCAAAATTATAAATAGATAGGTAGATAGAGAGAGAGAGAGAGAGAGAGAGAGAGAGAGAGAGAGAGAGCGAAGCGAGAGCAAGCGAGTGCCTTTATAGGCACAAAACTGTCCACTACACTGTAAACCCCAATGCTCAAATTAATTAACTATGGGCTAAACTCCAGACATGAAGCCAGCAGTAGTGCTGTCTTAATGGAGAGCATGCGCAAATCATCAGAGTCCAAAGGCTCGAAGGGGGGCCCTGCGAGCGCATTTAGGACCAAAGTTAGGTCCCAAGTTGGGACTGTAGCCGGCTGAGATGGATTTAATCATCTTGCTGCTCTAAGGATCTTTACGATTAAATCATGTTTGCCTATAGTGGCACCGGCTTCAGGTGTGTGATACGCAGATATATTCTCCACATAAACTTTGAGAGTTGACGGAGTGTGTCCTGTGTCTAACCGCTCTTGAAGAAATATGAGAATTGAATGTATGGGGCAGTTTACTGTGTCTATGTGAAATGTGAAAGACACCAATCAGGGAACACATTCCATTTTAGCATATAGAGGTGTTTTGTGGATGTGTAAAATGGTGTTCATGACTGAATGCATCAGTTCTGGTGCATTTAGCGTGCTCCATTCACACATGCAGGTTCCACAGCTTGGGCTGGGGATGCCAGATTGTGCCTTGCACCTGAGTTAGGAGATCCCTCACCAGCGGTATTTCAAATGGCACACTGTATAACATCTCTATCATTTTTGGAAAACATTGCTGATTGTTACTTTTTTGCCCAATTAACAGAACTGTTTCCATATCCACTCGCACTTTGCTGATGACAGAATTAAGTGCACGCTTGCGTTTCGCCAGCCATACATGGGCTAGCGTGTCATGGCGACATATATAAACCACTACTGTTGTGTTGTCCGAACGAATCAGAATGTGGTGATTCATAATAACTGCCGAAAAGTGTACTTTTCGCCAGTTGACATTAGACCAGATTTTACATATCGCAAAGCAGCAAGTCTCTGCGTTTGCTCAGTAGTGCCTCGGATTGGATAGAAATAACCAATTGCTGAGATAATTCAAAACACACACACCATTCATTTTCAGTTGGGCAAGCGCCACATCGATACATTTCAGGAGCGTAAGGGAAACAAGAGAAAGACTGAAATTAAGGACTTAAAAATGATACGCAGTTCCATCCATCCATCCATCCATCCATCGTCAACCGCTTATCCTGTGTACAGGGTCGCGGATACGCAGTTCCCCCGAATGCAAATCTAAATAGCTGCCATTGGGAAGCGGTTGTGCATAATGTGCAAACTTTGAACATCTCTGGATCTTAGCCTTGCTCGTTTATTTGTTTGAAGAGCTTAGCTTGGAAAACTTGGAGCATCGTCATCACGTGGTGTGCTGAACCACTTTGGCCCGCTTCTGAGTATGCTCTTTAAGCCAGTGCGGACGTTAGTCGATGCGGCTTAGAAAGATGAATGGGGCGTGAGATCCACGCTCTGCTACTCACTGGGCAGAGATGTGCTGCTACCACCTCTTTCAGGGGAGGTAGTTTGGATTCTTACCCATGATAGTGGATTCTTTCCCATGATCCACATTAGAGAGGATGTAATCGCGGGCGTGCTAAATAGGGCACGCACCAGGATATTTACAGTTTGTTATGAACTTCTAATATATATTTATACACAATATATAATATACCTGCTGAAGCGCTGTAAGGAATCAGGATGCTGAAGCGGCCCTTTCACCAGCGAAGCGTCTAGCAGCAAGGCGGAGTGATTTTCGCCGGAACACTGCAGGGGAGAGGAGAGTCTTCTCATTGCCATGAAGAGTCTGCCCGCTGACTCGTGTAGTTGATGGCAAAGCAGTAGAGGAATTTTAGATGAGAAGTTACTTGCTGTCTTGAAGGAAGACATTTTTAAGAGTTGTGATTGTTCACTTGCTTTTATAGTGGGCAGCTTCACACCTAAAACTGGCAGGACTCAAACACCATAGCCAATATTAGAATATTGCCATTATTGTAGAGAGGTTTCAACTAGGTTGTGTGAAAGGACACTTTCCCATATGCGTTAGCAGGCAATGTCAAGTGTAGTGAGTTGTAAGGGAACTAATTTTCACTAAGGATTCAGACGCACATCTCTACTCTTTGTGTCCACTGTGGGGTGACATATATTATGATGCTGAATGTATCACACATAGTGTCTGTACAGTTTTTACAAACCACTCTGTAGACAGTAATGGCTTATGAGCTTTTGGAATATAATAATGTTTCTTCATAAACCCTTAAAAAAAGACCTTGCTGGTCTCCTAGACTGGCCATGCTGATGTACAGTATAGCTGGTCTTCCTGCCTGGCCAACTAATAAGTATCCACAACACATCTAAAATTAGTAAACCAGCTATGGTTGGCTCAAATGTTTTTTCAGTATGTTATGTTTTTATAGTGGCACATTGACAATCTTTTCCTAAGAATTGTCTTTTCCTTTATCACTGTGATCTTCAGATTAACGCCACTGTTGTTTTATTCGCCCAATATGTATTTAATCATAAACCCTGTCATTTAAAAGAAAGACTGAATTTCTTGCATCAAGACAAAAGCTCAGAACACGAAAATGAACTCTGTATGAACCGAGGAATTCAATGGAGCCAGTGAATTAATATTGAATTCATCGCACAGACATAGAACATATAAATGATGTTATGAGATTTAGAGATCTTCAGTCATTCTTCTAATGTCCTCAAGAAGAAAATCCATTTGTGGGAGACAGTTCTAAGTATTGTGAAAAAAGAAGAAAGATATCCAACTTCTGTTGAGGGATGGAATGGTATTCAAAGTCCAGTTTCAGTCAAGAGGCCGTCTCAAATGCATTTGCTGGCGTAAGCTGGCAAAGACAATCTTCCCAATGCTGTCACCCACACAGCTCTATACTTCATCACAATTAGCCTGGCCTCTTCATTTGCTTCTTTTGAGGAGCAGAGGGAATTAGCTAGTATGATATGATCTCAGTCCAGTGAAAGGGGCATGTTTCAGGTTGTCAGTAGTAGGGTTGCACGGTAGACCGGTGCTACAGTAGTATCGCGATACTAAAGCTTCAAAATACTGGTGGTACTAAAGTCATTTTTAAACAGTACTACACTCAATATGTTAGTACTGTAAGTTATTTTGTATGTGTGGTAGGAAATATTTTTTTCACTAAAACCTTCATTTGAATCAGACCTATATCCATATATAGCCTTTTCAAGTGGCATTCCCTTCACGCAGTGCCCTCTAAGAGCACATAATGCTGAATATGGATTTGGAAAATGAGATGGTTTTTACACAAATCACGTAGCGAGATAATTATAAATAGTAATTATTTGGGGTTTTATCTGATGAGACCTGGAAAACCCATCTGCTGTGAATGTTGACAGAGATTTCAAGCCAAAAGGGGAAACACCAGCAACCTCACTAACCACCTTAGGACACATCCCACTGCCTTTGCAGAATACAAGTGGGTTAGTAGTGCCACTTAATTTAACCTTAATGTTTTATCTCAACATTTACAGATTTATCTGAAAAATCGAATTCTGCACTTGTTTAATTTTTTTTCCAAATACAAATGCATGGTGTTAGTAAGTTCACACTTATGATTAGATCATGTCCCTGCGATCAAACGTGTGTGTGTGTGTGTGTGTGTGTGTGTGTGTGTGTGTGTGTGTGTGTGTGAGATTTGCACTCACATTGCTGTTTACCAGGAGAGAGGGGCTGAAATGGTTGTAATAGACCTTTTTCACACTCCGGGGCTGCATTCCATTTGAAATTTGTATCCCCTTCCCTCGCAAACATCACTCTGTCTCATGGACTCAGATGTACGCCAAGAGTGTCCACTACTGGCGGAAGATGTGCAATGGGTTTAACTGGAACACCCTTAACCCTTGATCACTTGGAGCACGTTGAAGGCTGATGTCAATTTGTGGAATTATTTCGTGATTTTTGCACCATGTTTTCAGAGATTGGTTTCAGATGCTTATGCATAAATTTCGTATGTTGAATTTTTATTTCCATTTCAATTAATTGTTAGAAAGGATTAATCAAGATTTACACAAATGAAAATGTTAACATAACAATTAACACATAGGCTATAACTATGTGGTAAACAGATTAAGGTAGCTACAAGTATTATGCTGTTAAATCTCAATATAACTTTTCTAAAATGCTTAATTGACCTAACTTCACTTCCATCATACATTAGTTGTGTGGGGGTGGGGTTTATGAAGTGCAACCACATCACAATCGAGTTGTCACGTCACAATCGAGTTGCCATGTCACAATCGAGATGCATTTTGGGATATGGAGCTGTCTGAAGCTTACATCAGAGTAGACTCGCTCCCTCGGTCAAAATGGAGGGGTTGAGGGACTGTCTACAGAAATGTCCTTGTTCACTGAATGAAGTGGAATGGACTTCCAAAATAGCAACAAGAATTCCCCTGAGGGGAAGTGCTTAGCGGAGTTAGTGAGAGGTAGTAAAAGTGAAGTGGAAGTGAAGTAAACAATTGCAGGGTAAACTTTGACAGCGTTGAATGGGAGTGAATGGGATACCACAACAAATATTATTTTCACTTACCCATTTGCTCCAAGAGCAAAAGAAAGAGTTCACTATTGTATTTGAATGACTCTCCATAAGAAGAAAAAAATGGAGAGTTGTGGATTAAGAGAGTCAGATGGGAGAAAATGCTAAATTTACTGTCACTCTCTCAGCAGGTGTAATAGAATCCACCTCGCAGCTGTGGTAATTAATTTTTTAAAACTAATTCCAGGGTAACATAACACAAAGAATAATGTCATAAACTTACATTCAATATTTAAAAAAATATATATATAAAGACGTTTGCTAGATTTACACTGCTAAATAAGGTGGAAACACGTCATGACAGTATGTGGAAAAGGTCTATAATGAAACAGCTGTTCAAACCTGTCTTTTCAACATTCCAATATCTTTATTTTTTTATATTACCAACAATCAAATAATCACAGAAGTAATGGAAGAAAAGTTTAAAGCTGTTGCCATTTGAACAGGCTGTTTTGATGCGGCAAAGATTTATTAGATTTTTTTTTACGTCAATCTAAGAATGTATTAGGTAACAAGTTAGTCCATTTGAACCTTCTCCCAATTCATACATCAGTTATTTTCACCACTTCTGGAGCAACAAGAGGAATGGCTAGTTTCTAAGATTCAATTTGCTGACAAACTGTGTTATGAATTATGTTGTGGTAACTTGTGGTATAGTGATACTTTAGCTTGTACAGTATCGTAAGATATGATTATGGTATCGTAAAAAAAAAACTATTCAGCAGTGCTTTGCACATTACTTACTGTAGTCAGTACTCAGTTTTATCCAAGACCATTTCCTGAATCTCCCAGTCAGGCTAGAACCCCTACAGTGTAACCATTTCTAAACTTACAGCCCTATTCCTTTTGGCTTATGACCATTTTCCTTTTCGAAAGCCATAGGCTTTCCTTTCACCTATAGTTTTTCTCTTGCTTATGTCACAGAGAGACCATAATCCTCAAATTCTCTCTCTTTTCTCCAATGTCACCTTTTAAGGCCACTCGAGGAGATATCTATTTACTGACATGGACATGAAGGACAATGTATTCCCTTGGGGATATATCCCTTAGGGATATAAAAAATCCATCAGTTCAAAGCCTGTTCCTTATTAAACAGAAATATTGCTCATGTTTATGCATGACCTTGAGCAGAACGACCCTTTCCCTACTATTCGGCGTGACTGAATATACGCCTGCAAAGTCACTCAATACTCTTATGACAAGGTTATTCCTGGTAACGAGTTCCAAAGGGTAACTTTGAAACGTCCGGGGACAGTGGAATGTAATTCAAGTGTAATTTTTAGCACTATGAAAATGCTGCAGCCTTGCAATAAGAGCATGTGACTTGTAAGGGCAACACCTTAATCACTGAGAGGTTGTGTTATAGATGCCATTTCTGGATAATATTAAGAGTCTGCTCCATTACCTTTATCACCTTGAAGCTGTCACTCTTCACTGTGAATGTGTCAACCCTGCTTTTTAAAAGGTGCACTCAGTAGTTTTTTCCCCATTAAAAAAACATTCTACTAAAGAAATGAATTGTAATTTTGAAACATATGTATAACATCATGAGCACTCACATGAGATGAGGACTCTAGTCATATCATTAACCTTATAAAAGCTGTTTTATTCTACATAGGGGAGGGGCGCCCTGACAGGGGCTGCCATCTTAGAATCACATGAAACAGCTAAATACTACTCGCTTAATCTCAGTATTCATACAGTTATTGAACATTTTCACTCTTGGATTAAATTAATCATGGATGATTGTGAATAGAGAATTTCTATAATGATGTGGTAAAACGATTTTGAATGATGCTGCCTCCACATCACTTGGTGTCACTATAAGTACAAGATGACACAAGAGCACCTTTAATACACAAGTCCTGTTAGGTGTTTTGCCTTCATTGCATGGTAAAATCAGAAGAATGCTGACAAGGAGTTGATAATGACACATATGGATGCACTAATAAAAAAATGGCAAAAGTAATTTGATTGATACTGAGGCAGAAATTAGAAATTGGTTTCTCAGAGGAAAAGCTTGGGAAATTGGGTTGAAACGAAAAGATGACAGGTTTTTCTCTCTTGAATACTAGTTAGATACAGTTTCCTGTGTTTTTGTTCTTTTGTATTTTACTTTTAGAAGATTGACATACAGAGTAGGTATAGGCGATATTTTGAATATACACAATCGAATCGTGCTGATTTTGCTGTCGATATAAAATTAAGCAATATCGTGAATATTGCTGTGATTTTAATGTGCTTTTTATTTGACCCGAACTCGAACAGCCAGGAACTCAGAACTGAGAAGTTTTATAGAAGTGTATCCTGTTGACGCCCTTTGAACAGGGACTCAGGACAAAGGTGTGGTCATCCGAGAGATTTCAGTTTGGCACTTCTTGTTTCAGGGTTATGATTGGCTGCTGACATCGGAGGGGGCCAAAACAGTGTGGCATTTTCATAATTAAAAGTACATTTTAAAACGATGTCTTTTCATTTATGCATTTTTCCTTTTCCAAACCTCTTCAAAAATACTGATATACTGATGATGTAGAGACCAAACATCATATTGAAAGACTACATATTACGCATGCATTAATTTATACCACCATAGTTCAGTTTGTGTGAACTATTGTGGTAATTGTACAACTGTTCATTTACATAAATAGTTCTGTGAACAAACAAGGAGTGGATGTGTTGCACAAAATAAAACATAAACGAACACAGACACACATGCATCGCATCCACGTCCGTCTCTCTCGAACTGGCATCTCTGGCTGCCACTTATCTCACTCTCCATGCCCTCTTCCTCGGCCCGGCCATGCCCTCTTCCTTGTCTCACTCCTCCTCCACCTGATTCTGGCCAGGGAGCCACCGGTCTGACTAACTCCACCGCACATCTTTGGAGGGGCGATGCTGCCCTTCCAGCCGTTCTGTCAGCCGGAGGTCCACCCCACCTCCTGCAAACCTCAAGAGACGAGGGTGGGGAGAGGGAAAGACACAGAGAGAGGAGAAAGAGAGAAGAACTTGTTTGCTGGCTCCCGGACGCGCTGTCGCCCAGTCCTCATCCGCTCATCCGCCCTTTGGCGGATGCCAGCTCACTCCTTCCCCGGTGGACGGCAGCCGAGTCCTCGGGGAAGGCCCCTGGTAGACAGAACTGCTCCTCCCCTTCTTCAGCAGATGGCCGTGGCTCCTCCGGCTCTTGGCGGCCGGCAGCGACCCCTTCGTCCCCAGGCAGATGGCCACAGCTGCTACTTTGGTGGACAGAAGCGGCGAGGACTCCGCAACTGCGCATCCCTCCTCCTTCCCGGGTTTCGGCACCACTGTAACAGTATAAGGACGGGCAAGGAGGAGGCGGGAACTAGCTGAATAGTAAACATTAAATTGAATGATTTAAATTAACTTAAAAAAACATAAACAAACACATGCAACACAGCCGCATGCATCTCTCTCTCTCAAACCAGCATCTTCGGCTGCCTCTTATCTTACTCTCCCGCTGATCAGCTGGTCCAGCACTGGCCATGCTCCATCACGGGCTGGCCATGCCCTCCTCCTCGCAACAATGGTCTTTATCTCAACTCTGGTCTTGGGGCAAACCTTAGGAATGGAGGTTTGAAAGTTTGCAAATAAACCATGGGCCAATGAGAAGTCTTTTCCAATGTATTGGAAGATCTTTCCTGCCTTGTGAGGGGTGTCTGGCAGTTGTCTGAGCTGCTTATCTGATGGCTGTGCTTTGTATTTTTTTTGTGTTGTTCCTGCCACGATCCAATCAAAATGGAGTCACTCTTCTTTGCCGTGACAGTTAGGGAAAAACTGTCTCCTAATAAACTGGCTCCTGGAATGTCATCTGGTCCGATTGTTCAACACAGTACCAGAGAATGAGCAAGGAGTTGTTCACACAGGACGTGATTTGTGTTAGAAAACAGCGAGACACTGCTTAAAAAAATAAAACGGAATGCATGGATCTCAAGAACTTAAAGTTTTAACTTCACACGAAATCCTAAACATTACACAAGTCAAAGAAGAAAAAAAAAAGGTGATGCAACAGTCATAGACGTCTGTCTGATGCATGTGTAAATGAATTAACTATTAAAATAATAATGCAAATGGAACACAAAAATGTGTTCTGTCTGAAATAGGCTACTTCAGACAAATTGACAAACTTTATTGGAAAAATCTATTGTTGTGGACTATAGGCCAGTAATGTATGTTCAATAAGATAAAAATAAAACAAACAATATAGGCCACATTTTTGTCATGTCTATTCAATGTTACAAGTGTCTGTCACTAATGTTCTCTTTATTTGGGGGCTTTTCTCAGCAAATTTGCGATTTATTTGATATATTTTTTTATTGATTGACAGGCGTAATTTTTAAAAGTACAAAATATGGTTAATAAGTGGTGAGAATAATAAATTTTAATGTATTTTAATTCATTAAAAACAAATTCAGTTATTCTTGTTGGCAAGAAAATTTGTTTTCTCTAAAGTTGTCTTTTGATCTTTTAGTTCTTCCTTGAGAACCCCATTTCACTCTCTAAGGGGTTATAGTAAGTTGAAATATCTGCAAAGGCTTTATAAATAGTTATTTCAGCACCCATGTTAGACAGTGTCAAGAAGAAGCTTTTGCATGATTCATTGAAGGGTTTATTGCCAGTCAAGAATGACTGTAGGTCATAAGAGATGTAACCGGTAGGTGCTCTGGGTGAATGTGGCTCCACTAAAAGTAGCACTCGAAATGCTCAGGTAATAAATACCAGATTACACTTTACCAGAACCACTTTACCTGTGGTACCAAAGTTATAAAAAATTGTTAAACAATAATTTGACATGCTGTAATTAAAAGTTTGGCAAAATCCTCTGCTGTTTTCCAATGGACTTTTCTTTTTTTAAATTGGATCAAATAGGCAGATTTCATTAATATCAGACTTTATTGTCAAGATAAACTCAAGTGTACATTGGCAATGCATAATTAGACAATATACATACCAGATTGAATTCTGCATCAAAGTTTAATTTGCTGAAGTTTAAAATCTCAAAACTATAATTTTAAGTTTCAGGAAGTGAAAAAAAGGATACTGCATTCATTGCTTTATTTCTGACACGTTAAACAGTTAATTATTATTTGCCGAAATTAACACATTCAATTTCCTAACCATAATTAATATAAAGCATGATCCTTTTTTTTGTTTAAATATGAATTATGGTACATACAAGCAACAGGAAAAAGAAAATTTATGATAATGGCTTCTTATGCTATAGCAATTATCAAAATGAATGATCATGATAGTAATTTGTGACTTATCCTGGAAAGAAAGCAGCTTTTTTACATTTCTTTTGCAAAGGAACAGATTGTTAAGTCAGTAAAGAATTAATTTGTGCTCTGGGAAAGGAAGTCTCTGCTCTTTCCTGAAAATGTCTTCCCACTGTTCTGATAATAACTTCCAGTTCAAAAAGGGAATGTCTAATTTACACAATAAAGTATATAAATATAAGTATTTCATGTGTTTCATATAGCAAATTACAAGTCGAAGACAATCCAAAAAATTCATTTCAACTTCACCTGGAACCTGTTCATGTCAAGAACAGTGTTTAAATTGTTTTCCTAATGAATACAAATTTAAAAGGATTGTTAAATGACTAGATAATTTTGCTTTATAAGTAGCAACACTAAACTCTTTTGAAAATGATCTAGAAGTAGAACATTTTATCATCTTCCTCTTATTTTAGAGGTTTTTATGATGTGGCTTTATATACATTAATTGTGACTGCTACCTTTTAACTGAAAAGTGATGGTATGTTAATTCCATGTAAAGTTGTCTTTTCTAATTTATACGCAACACATCTGCTGAATTATGCAAAAATCTGTCTGTATTTGTCTGTAAACAACACTGATAGAGCGTGACTGAAAGTACCAAAAAAAAAAAAATAACAGTATAAACTTGAACTTTTACTGTACTCAGTTATGTTACTCATCTGGATATAAAGTTAAACCCTAAGAGCCATCTCTCAGATCTGAAAGGATGTTCCCTTAGGCGGCGATGTACAGAGCATGGATAGCAGGGATGTCTTCTTTGTTAAGACCTATATAGATGGATTGTGATATTGCAGAGCAATGACATGAAGATCTTTTCAAGTGATGTTTTTATAGGAAGGCATTGTCTAACTTTCTTACCTGCCTCTTTGGTGTCAAAGCAGAGTCTGTCCAAGGAGCTGTATTTGTACCATCCCTCTCTTGCTTTCTGAAAGATTTGTTGTGATTTATTGATTTGGAGAGAGAATGTTTCTACAAATCATAGCCTTTCCCAAATCATAGACTATACCACAGTTGCCCTATTCCTTAGGCAAGGCTCTTATGGACCAAGGGAAAACTACAATTCAGGAGTGCAGGAGGGGGAAAAAAGTCTTGGCCTGGGGAAAACAAAGTGCGGTCAGGTTTTTCTTTAACATTAACCCTCAAGGATACTGGATTGTGTTGATAAGTTTACTTGCATGTTTAGGTGTGCCCCAAGCTCTCCTGTGCAGACGGAACTCTAGAGAGGCTTTATTCAAATATGATGGCTCATAAATGACTGGGTTTCTTCAAGTGTTTCTTGCACACTTGCCATCTGACAGGAGTATTTGACAGTCAGAGCGCGATCATAGATGCCGCATCCAATCTGAGTCCCAACAATTCTGCATCCTACAGACATCTGAGACACTTGACATGTCTTACAGCTTTAAGGCTTCCAAAATTGTCATCCATTCAAACACCCATGTGTAAAATGAACCTCTGGTTGAAAAGAAAGGATGATCTAAGCCTGATATTTTTCATAAGCAAGGTTTTGTAGTAAACCTGTGGCATTCCAAACTGGGTTGACTTTCTCCCATAGAACTCAAAATGAGTAATTTTGAAGAATGTACATACAGTATATGCTACTCCATACAATTAAACATTTTTAGTGAACAGAGGCTGTCAAGCTCCAAAAATGACAAGGAAAAGGCTGAAATTTAAGTCATTCTTCACTGAAAACGAAGTCTGTAACTCTCAAATCTCATTCACACTTACGGATATACAAACTAACTGCATCTCATTCGCTAACAAGACACACGAGGCCAGTGGCATGGTTTCTTTGACATCAAGCCTGGAGTGACATGTCTTCATGTGCTACATTTAAATGTACATATGTCAAGCCATATGTACTGCTTTTGTGGTACTTTTATGGTGCTTTTCTGTCATTTTTGGAACTTGACAGTATCCATGCCTATATCATTGCATGGAAAAGAGTAGCATAAACATTCTGCAAAATAACTCCTTTTATGTTCCATCTAAGAGAGAAAGTCATAGAAGTTATATCATTGCATGGAAAAGTCTGTAAATGATGACAACATTTTTATTTTGTGGTGAACTATCCCTTTAAAGATTAACTACTGACTGATAAATTCATTCTAACTAGGGGCCACATAAACAGGACATCTGGCCTACATATTACCCAGTCATTAGCATTCAACAGAGCCTAGGAGACTGAGATGACCTGCAGTGGCAATCCGTCCAATCACTGATTTTGATTCACTTAGTGTCAGGAAAGGCAGCCTGTCTGAAGAATGATGGTTGTGTCATACCAAACCCAGACACATGACTGCAAATTACAGTGAAGCCTAAGAGAAAATTAGTTGTGTCCTTTTCAGGTGAAAAAGGCAATTACCAAGGCATAATTAATTCTCATTTTATAAATGTTCATTGTTTTCATTTACGCGAACATTACGGTCTCAACATTATATTTTCCGTGTGTACTAAAGGGGCAATGTAATTATTCAGATATGCATGAGGACTCAGCTACTGAGCAGAAAAGAACCGCATCAGTGGATGCTGGAGTCGTGGACTTTGAATACCTATAAGGGAATATAAATCGTAGTGGCATGCCTGTCTCAAGGCCAACAGACTACAGAAAAAAAATGGATGAATTCCTATGGAAGTTTATTTAGGAAAGAAATTAACTCCTAGAAGTAGTGAAAGAAAGAAGTCATTCAAACATGGTGTAGTTTGTAATTTGGATCCCTCAGTTTTATCAAATTGTAGACCAATCTCAAAATTGCCTTGTTCTTTTTCAGTTGCAGATATTTCTGGACAAGAGAATAATAGTTCTAGAAATATTTCAATCTGGTTTTAATGCCAAACGTAGCACAGAATGAGCAAATTTAAAGGTTTATAATGATATTTTATTAACTGTAGATGCTGGGGATTCTGTAATTCCACCACTGTTAGATCTTAGTGCAGCGTTTGATACCGTAGACCATGATAGTATTGTCTCCTATCTTGAGCGTTGTGTTGGCATTCGAGGAGCAGCTCTAAAGTGGTTCAAGTCTTACTTTTCTGACTGAAGTTTTGCCATCAATTTAGGCAACAAAAAAAAAGTTCCTCAGCCACTCTCACTTGTGGGGACCCTTAAGGGTTTATTCTTGTCCTCTTTTGTTTTCCTTGTGTTTGCTCCCCATAGACTCTTTTTTTTTTAAGATGCATGGTGGTTCTTTTCACTGTTATGCAGATCTATCTGCCATTGAATCTAAAAAATAAGAATTCCCTTTAACCTCTATTGTTCTGTCTAGATGATATAAAGTACTGGATGTTACTAAACTTTTTAAATCTCAATGAAAGCAAAGCTGAGATCAGTACTTTCAGGCCCAATGACAATCATGCCTCTCGTAGTTGTAGCCTTTGGCTCCCCATAGTAAAGCGGTCGTGAAGAATCTGGGTGTATTATTTCACAGTGCTCTTAAATTTGATAAGCAAATAAACTCTGTTGTCAAATCCAGCTTTTTCCATTTAAGACTTTTGGCCAAAGTCAAGCCTTTTCTTTGTTTTAATGATTTTGAGAAGGTCATTCATGCCTTCATTTCATCCAGGCTGTATTACTGCAACTTGTTATATATAGGAGTCAGTCAATCGTCCATGTCTCGATTACAAGTGGTACAAAATGCGACGGCAAGACTTATGACAGGTACACGGAAGCGAGACCATATTACCCCTATATTAACCTCTCTTCATTGGCTCCTGGTGCATTACAGAATAGATTTTAAGCTTTTGTTTGTTTTTAAATCGCTACATGGTCTGGTGCCCGCATACCTTGCAGACCTGTTAGAACAACATACCCCCACCAGGTCCTCTGATCAACTGCTCTTAAGCGTACCTAGGTCTAGACTAAAGCTTAGGGGTGACCGTGCTTTTGTGGTAGCCACACCTAAGCTTTTGAATGGTTTACCCCGCATGGTAGAGCAGCTTCAAAATTGTCTATTTTTAAAATGAGGCTAAAAACCTATATTTTATTAATGGCTTTTAATCAAAATTAAATAATTCATTAATAGAGGACAGTTGTTGCTGATTGTTTTAAATGTTTTATTTTATTTTAATTATGTTTAATGTTTCTTACTCTTGTACAGCACATTGGTCAACTATTGTTGTGTTTAATTATGCTATACAAATAGTGACTTTGACAGTCAAAGAGAGAACAACAGGTGGAGTGTCTGTAAATGCCTGTCCTTATTTAAAGTTTTGTTGGTACAGACACTGAGTTTCATAATGAAGACCATAGACTTTGGAGATTGTTGAGAAAATACCTTCAATAAAATCTCTCTTTGAAGCTTTATAATTCAAACGTATTAAACTTTTCATCTGTGATGGCATGCATTTATTGGACAGTTGTCTAGTAGTAGAGAGTCAGGTTTGGAGAGAAACATTTTCCCTTGGTGAAGGGTGTGAACCACAAATGGAATTCTAAAACCATTTATTGCAAAGTGAAGGTATTTATATCAGTTGGATCACTGGAGAAAAAAAAACTGCCTTCAAAGAATCTTTCACCTTAAATCGGCTAAATGTTTTATAATTCCATTAGTTTTTTTGTTTTTTTTTCAAAATGTTATCTTTGAGAAAATTCCAAAACCAATGGCATGGGTTTGGGACGGGACCATCTGTTTTATATGACCAATCGCAGACAGTGGGTGTGTTCAAGAAACTTGTATGGAAACCTTGAAAAATTATTATTTTTGGAATTCCATTTAGTTTTGCTAGTAGTTCACAAACAAACAGTAATTTATTTGTGCTGTGGCTTCAATGTTTTTGGAATAATTCCATTATTTTGTTTGCTTTGGTCATTTTGTTTTTTGTTGATCTCCAGAATATTCTTTCTGGTGTGAGTCCATAATGATTTTGACCATCACATCTTCACTTCTCTAAAATTTGATAAATTTACAAAGTACCTCATTCTACAGTTTGGATCAGTGACCTCACATTTCTACTTTCTTCTCCTCAGCAGGTCTGATACATATTCTGGGCTGTTATCTCTTTCCTGTGATATCAGCCCAGAGGATTTTTTTAATGACTATTAGAGATAGCAAGATATTATCTATTACCTGGAGGGAGACAAGGAGGCTAATGATGCCATATCTTCTGCATTAACTGTTTTTTGGATGTCCAATTAACTCCTTTCGAGTCAGAAGTGTGGGGAACTCAGACAGTGTAAACTGCTAGAGTGTAAATCACTCTCCGGTCTCGCAATAAATCCGGACAAAGTCAAACAGAAACGGAATCAAATTGCCTGCTGGATCAATAGAGATATTGTTAAGGGAGTCTCGTCTGACAGATCAGCATCTCACTCTTGTGATAAAGGTGAGAAAGGAGAGAAGTATCTAAGGGCAGGCTGGCAACAAACAGCAGAGCAGACTGCAGAATATCTGGGACAACATGCTCAGCAACATCAAGCACTTTGGCAAAGGTCTCACAGACAACACCAAATCACATGGTAATGAGTACTATTATTACTTTTGGAATTGATGGTTATTGTTATTTGTTCTTCCTGATGGATATTTTGTTTTTTAGTTTATTTGCTCACTCCAGTTATTTTGGGGTTATTTGCTATTTTATTGACATCAGAAACAGGAAGCAATAGATAGAATAGTGAGGAATTGGACCAGCACATGATGCAGGCCAGATTCAAACTGACATTTCCCACATGAGCACCTAAACTAACAATGCTGAAAAGACCAGATTAGACCAGCATGAATTACCAAGCTGGTTCAGCCTGGTGAGTGCTGGTTTGGTGCACATCTAGCTTGTGGACCAGTATGATCATGTTCAAAACCAACAATGCTGGTCTTTTCAACAGGGAACCACTAAACCACAGCTCTAACCTATGTTTTGACCCAGCTTGAAATGGCTTTTGTTGATATCCACTGTGTCAAGTGGCCTGCACAGGTTGTTATGATGCTGTTTTGTGCACATGAAGTCACCAGAGACATTTTTGAAAAGAGTTCCAGTCTGTGCTTTTCTAATTTATCTATATTTCATTTAAAAGCATCAATCAGCATGTCTCCCCACACCTACCGTAACAGATAAGCTCGATAAGGCCCATTTATCAAGCTGTACTCTATTTAAGGAAAGAGAGCGTGTCGATCAATACAAGGCTCTCATTGGGGTTCATTCTACACAGTGGGTTCAACTCTCAGCGAATCATTATGCAACAGTAATCTCCCCAACTCGTGAAAAGAGCTGTCCGTGTCCTCCAGAGAATAGCTCCTCAGCCATACTTATGATGAGATGAATTTTCGATCAGTGCCAGTTTTTATCGTATAGGCTTCAGACCAGGGCCTCGTTTCCCAAAAGCACTGTAAACTTTAGTAGATCTTAGAATCCAGCTTATGATTCATCTTAGTTTTGCAGCCCATTTCCCAAAAGCATCGTAACATAGGCAGTAATTGAAAATGATCGTAGATTAAAGAGTGCTCTGGAGTAATCGTACAGTGCTAAGAGCATATATATATATATACACTACCGGTCAAAAGTTTGAAACACTTGAATTAAATGTTTATCAAGATCTTTAAAACCTTTTGATCTGATGGCATACTGTATGCTTAAATATTTTAAATTAGTTTTGTAGACAAAAATATAATTGTGCCACCATATTAATTTATTTCATTATAAAACTACAATTTTATATATATAAAAAAAAAAAAAGGCTTTGAAATTTGACTTGGACCAAATAATAAAGAAAAGTAGCCAATAAGTGAACTCCTTCAATACTGTTTAAAAAGCATCCCAGGGTGATACCTCAAGAAGTTGGTTGAGAAAATGTCACGAGTACATGTCTGCAAATTCTAGGCAAAAGGTGAATACTTCGAAGATGCTAAAATATAACTCAGTTTTGATTTATTTTGGATTTTGTTTAGTCACAACATAACATAATTCCCATAGTTCCATTTATGTTATTCCATAGTTTTGCTGACTTTACTATTATT
The DNA here is from genome assembly GCF_025860055.1 of Xyrauchen texanus. NCBI lineage: Eukaryota > Metazoa > Chordata > Actinopteri > Cypriniformes > Catostomidae > Xyrauchen > Xyrauchen texanus. The sequence continues at coordinate 17,455,369 of NC_068316.1, forward strand.
CTAAAATGTGAAAAAAAAATATGATGAGTAAGTGTTTCAAAACTTTTAACCAGTAGTGTACATATAGATACAGTATATACACAACTCTGGGGAAGAAACTGCACTTTAGTCTGTTTGTTTGGGACTTGATGGCTCTCTACCTCTTCCCCGATTGTAGAGGGACAAACATCTTGTGTCCTGGGTGGGTGGGATCCTTAATGATGTTGCTAGCCTTTTTGTGTAGTCAAATAACATACACAGTGTCCAGGTTTGGGGGGCTCAGAGCCTATGATCTGCTGTGCTATTTTAACAACGTGGAACGGGTCTTCGCGGTTTTCCCAAGTGCAGCTGGCATACCACACGTACAGTGGGTGAAGATGCTCGCTATGGTGCTCAGGTATAAGTTCACCAAGAGCTGTGTGGGTAGTCCGGCCTGCATGAGTTTTCTCAGGAAGAACGGCCTTTGTTGTGCTTTCTTCACCAGATGGGATGTGTTGACGGACCATGAGAGATCTTTTGTTAAGTACGCTCCAAGGAACTTTATTTTGTTGACACTCTCCACCTCCTCTCCATTTATGTGCAGAGGGGGATGGGTCCAGAAAATCCTGGATTTTCTCAAGTCTACAATGGTTTGTTTGGTTTTTGGGGTGTTCAGAGCTAGGTTGTTGTCTGTACACAACTCAACAAGATGTTGGACCTCCTTCCTGTAGGCGGTTTCCTCATTTCCTGATATGATGCTTACAATTGCGGTGTCATCAGCAAACTTTGTTCTAGTGTTGGAGTAGTGAATTGCGGTCCAGGCATGAGTGAAAAGGGTGAATAGGGCTGGGTTGAGGAGCCCCCAATTGGTGTACAGTAAGCTGGTTGCTATTAACAACATTGCATCTAGTAGCTACTCTAGTGCTAACTTAGCATTAGCCTGTCGGGGTAGTAAACAGCCATGATTATAATGATGGTAAACTTTCTGGGTATGAAAAACGGTCTGCACTTCACCATAAAATTTCCAAGGTCTGGAGAGCAATGTGTCAATGATATCTGTAGCTGTGCACCAGTCATTGTTTACATATATATATATATATATTTCTCCCCCTCTGTTCTTACCGGAGTCTGCTGTACTGACGGCTCTGTAAACAGAGCGGACTGCTAGCTCGATAGTCGTGTTGGGAACCGTGCTGTTGAGCCAAGCCATCTTGTTGACAAGTGAACGGGAGTTTGTGAGGAAGACACTCTGCAGTGCTGGTTTGTGTAGGTTTGCCTTTAGCCTTGCTCGAATAAAAATTACGAAAATTACACGCTCTTAAATGCTAAGATCGATCGTTATTGGGAAACATAGCCCAGGCCATTTTTTCCAGGATGAAAGTTCAGCTCCCCTTTGCTCCCTATTTGGGCTTGTCTGACGAGCTCCTTTTTCTTGCTATCATGTTAGACTTTTCCCTGGAGGGATGCAGGAGAGGAAGGCACAGGCAGACAAGCATTTCATGATGGACAGCATTCGGAGAGCCATTCTGGCTCAGAAGAGCTGACTCTCACCACTGTGATCCCCTGACAGGAAAATGAAGCTGTCATTCAAGCTCCTAATGCATAGAGCCAAGATCCTAGAATTTACATGTGGTGGCAGGGCTTTCCTTCTCACAGGAAAGAGTGGAAGAAAGACGTCAATTTCTTTTACATCAGTTGTTGAAATGGGACGATGCACGAGGGAACCTTAGAAGAGACAGGACTGATAAAGATGGAGGGATGTGTCCTTTGAAGTGACAGGAAGCTGAACATTTTAAAGGAACAGCATAATGTGGGTCCCAGGAAAGAAAGGACTTGATATGATGGAAATGAGTTTTGTGTCTCACCGATCGATTTTACTGTGAGGGATTGAATATTTGCCTCAGGATTCTGTTGTTTGGGGGTTCGGTATGGGGAAAAAGAAAGAAAGAGTTGGAAATGTTGGCACTTATATGGAATTTTAATTTATAAAATGGCTCTAAAGGCATTTTGTGCTCATAGGGGAACAATACTCATGCAAATACAGCATGAGTCCAGCAAATGAGACCAATTATTCTAATGCATTCCCTAGCTGCTATTGTTGGTATATTTCTTTTTCATTGTTTTTATTGCTTAATTGTTTTGTTTGTCACAAAAATAAATAAATAATATAACCTCTAACTTATCATTAAAGCAGTTATGATATCAGCTTTTTGAGGTTTTATGAATGTGAATTTCACATTCCGCACATACACATATACGAGAGCCTGGGGCTAGTTGTCACACTGTTTGCTCCAATAAATACCTTTTAGAGTTGGTTTATTTTTAGCCCAGTACCTTGAAGTTATGGTTACAAAAAAAGCTATTGAACATTTTCACTGTTATTGCACAGGACAAATGTTGCCACTCTGTATGGGCAGGGTTGGGAAGATTACTTGTATTTCATAACAAATTACAGAATACATGCTTTACAATATAATTTGTAATATATTCATTTAGATTACTTAATGTCAATAATATAATCTAAATACTTCTTACTTTCTACTTCTTCAGCACTGGCAGATTCTTTCACTTTTTGTGACAATAACAAAGTATATAAAGTAAGAAAATTCACTTCTCTTGAAAAGAAAACCAAATCAAATAATTTTCCTGTTTAATAACTAGCCCTGTTCACCCCTATATACAGACATACCTAGTTGATTCTTGAGAATCCAGAGTGGCTGTTCCTGTTTACACCTGTTTACTGAATATTTGGTTTCAGTGACAAAGGGATGATCAACTTAGTGTTCCAGAACTCAGCAGGAGTTCCAAAAGAGCTCCATCTTGCTGTTAAATTAGCCTGGCCCAGCGGCTGCCATACAGCCAAGAATGAATGGATTGATTGATTGAGTCTGGTGTGAACTGATGTGGGGGAAATAGGAAGCGGCCTGTGCAGATAGCATTGCTGGAGCAAACTCTATTGGCCCTGGAGTTTAATGAGGCATGGACTTCATGCTGCAAATCACCAGACCCCCACTGTTTCCACTTTTCTAGCTACAACAGAAGGTCAGGCAAGGCATGAACACGTGTGTGTTTATGTGTCTTTTGGCAATGTTTTATTGTTATGCATCTGCATACAGAATATCACAGGATTTTCAGTTTCAGAGTACTTCACAAGTTGGGGATACAAGTATTACATTAAAGCAAAGATATCAATACTTTGAAGTGTGCTCTTATTTAAGAAACATTGGACTAATGTTTTATTAGTTACAATTGTAACAGAGGCAAATGTAACACTGATTAAATTCTTATTTATTATTAGAGATTATGATCTAGTTTTTTAATGTAAACATTTTAACGGTACTATTACTATTGACACACATATACATTCACCGGTCACTTTATTAAGTACACCTGTACATCTAATTATTCATGCAATTATCTAATCAGCTAATCCCAGGAGATCAGCAGTTACAGAAATACTCAAACCGGCCCGTCTGGCATCAACAATCATTCAACAGTCTGAATCACTGGGATCACATTTTTTTCCCATTCTGATGGTTGATGTAAACATTAACTGAAGTTCCTGACCCATAGCTGCATGATTTATACATTACACTGCTGCAACATGATTATCTGATTAGATAATCACATGAATAAGTAGATATATAGGTGTACCTAATAAATTGGTGGGTGAATGTTTTTCATACCAAATTATGACAGATTTGTATTAGTCATGAAAGAAAATGTTAAAATGAGGAGAAAAAAAAAGAAAACAATGTTCTAATTGCCCCCAGTGTTCCCTAGCAAGAGTATTGCACATGTCAGAGACCACTCACCATCTGTTATAATGTCTGTCCATCACCACAGTGATATTTTCTGTTGTTTGTTCATTTTCTATGCCATCTATGCCCATACCTTCTGTCTGACTGCTGTTTCTGGCTTGGATTCTCTTCAGTCACTCAGGAGGGTTGTCTGGCACCCAGCCTGTCTGCCTGTTTCCTGCCCACAGCAACTGTGTTCAGGTCCCTCCTGTGTCTGTCAGCTCTGTCGGCTCTGTCTGAAATGTGCAGGTCTTATTTCCCGGCTCCACTGTGGAACAGCAAGAGTCTTCCCTACTAATTAAGTGTGCTGGAGGTGAAAGTCCGAATATCTGCTTGAGTTGTGGCTACATTTAGTTGTTTGCTAATTTTGGAATAGATTCCACAAAATCTGTTAAGACCAGGGGCAAATCAAGCACATAAAGTTACCCCATACTGAGCTACAAAATTAGTTCCAAAAGCAAGTGAGCTGCCTCGCATACTACTGCTTACATAGGAAGCTGCCTTTTAAGACAGCATTCTAATTAGGGTTAGGAATAGAGAACAGGTTCTGGATAAGTTTACTTAGTACTTGTCATTATTGAATTAATTATATTCATAATCAAAATTGCCATCTTGGATGTATTTTGTAAATGATTTATGCAATGCTGTCTTAGAATTTTGACAAAACTTGGTGTCTTAGGATGCAGTTTAATTTATTGCCTAATTGGAACAGCCTTCAGTCGGGAGTGCGCCAAGTATGCCTCAAAATGCTGCCTTTGCAGATTTTGAAATGGAGCGCTTATCCATTTGAATAGATCAGCAGAGCAGAAAGCTGGAGATGTAGTGAAACAAAAAGCATTTACATGGAGTTCACACAGCACACTTTGCACATATTTCCCCTGAAGCCTTGATGCAGAATAAAACTTGTTTTAAGTAATTATGTTCTTGCAGACATGACGATAGAATGCAGGAGTGTGTCATCTTCTTTAATAAAGTGCTATAACTCCAGTTCCAGTAATTTTCAAACAGTTTTAATTTGCAGATGTTATCTTAAATTAACTAAATTAGAAAAATATTGGTTTTGCATGCAAGAAAGTGTGTCATTATTGTTGCTGTGTGAGAGTTTGCTTCTGTGGTTGTGTTTTTGCTTACATGTGTGTGCGTGCATCACACTCAACACAGAACAAGTAGAACTGAAGTCATGTGATCCACAACTAGTCAGCACAGACCCATCACGACTGTTTGGTGCAACCCCTAGTGTTCATGCATAAATACATGTGTATGTTGTAGTTAGAAGCTTTTTGTGTGTGTGCATATGTGTTGGTGTGCCTTCAGCACACTTTGCAGCATTTCAGTGTTTGAATCGCCTTTGCTTCCTTCTGTGAATGCAGATGTGGGTATTTGTATGCACATTAGTGCTTGTAAATGGCAGTCCAGCAGCCCCTGGAGCACAGTGTGCATGCCCAAAGTGCCAAGTGTTATAATCCTATTGAGCGTTTTCTGTCTTTACAGTCTTGCCTACAGATACAAGTACTAATTCCATCTGTGTGTAAAGTACTCTTCAAATCTCATGCACTGTAATTACAGTTGTCTGCAAGTTATAAGCAGCTAGCTGTCAAACAGCTGCTCGTAGATTTACTTCTGATGGATACAGAACAAGGACAGTTACATTCTCAATTGTGCAAACACATATCTTCATGGTAGTCTATTAACAAAAACATTTTTGATTCAGGGTTTCCTTGACTTAAAAGCTTTTTTTTATGTTTTACCACAAAATATAACTTGAACTTATCCATCTTTAGTTTAAAAAACAGCAAAAAAAAAAAAAGAATAATGTTTACAGTAAGCTCTTTCCATGGAGGGAAAGGGTCAGTCCATTAAAGATAATTACACACAAGACATAAACATTATTTTTGTTAACATGATTTGACTGAGATCAAATTGCTTACTAACCTCATCCTTATTTAATTCTAACACAATTATTGCTTATTATTTTTCAAAATAAACAAGGGACAAGACAATTATATATTCTAATTATTATTATTATTGGTAATCAATATTACGCCAGCAAATGCTGTTGATTGAACTTAATTTTTTATTAACCCTGAACATTCTTTAATCTGGCCAAAAATCACTGACTTAAATAGGAAGAGACCGTACGAATGACATGAAAAGCAACCAATCACAGTTGATATAGTTTTTACATGCCTTTGAGAGGTGGGCTTATCTGAAATATTTAAAACCACAGTGAACTGGTAAGTAAAAAAAGTTTGTACAAAAATCACCAAAGTCAAATGTGTAGACTTTGTAATAAGAATTTCTATAAATTTCTATATATTTCTATCTATACAAGTAATAAGTATAGATTACTTCACAGACATATAACTCATAAAACAATATGAAACAGTTATAGTAATGCTTTTGAATATCTTGTTGACTTGCTGCACAGTGCCTCAAACAAAACTCTATGTTTTTTAGATTGGAACTTTCAGTTTTTTAATAGTGCTTGCCAGTTTTTTGTGTGATATGTGATGAACAGATGGTGGGCAGACCGTAGTATGAGGTGGTAGTCATCCATGGACAAAAGAGAGTTCTTGTCATTCATGATAATTTTATGATTTATTACATCACTTTCTGTTTTGTTTGCCTGTTTATAAGTGTGCAAACCACTGTAGTATCCTTCAAGAAGGCTTCCTGAACTTGATGACACCTATAGATTGTCTGGTATATAATGGTCAAACTGTCTTCCTTTGAATTGTGTCTTTGTGTTCCATTCATATTGCGTTCTCCTGCTGTGTACTTAACCATTTCCTTTGTGTTTGCAGATGGAACACCTTACACGTGGTGGGTTGGCCGTGGTAGCGAGAAGCACTTTTACTGGGGCGGCTCTGGGCCTGGCATTCAGAAATGCGCATGCGGCATTGAACGCAACTGCACCGACTCCAAATACTACTGCAACTGTGATGCCGACCAGAAGCAGTGGTAAGTCGCCATATTATCGGATGGAGTAAGCAGCAGCATACAGTTCCCATGGTGATTTCCAAAGCCTGCAACTAATTATGGGCTTTCGAATAAGATGCTATTTGCGAGTTACTGACCTTTTTAGTCCACCAATCAAACTCATAAGAAGCAATCATGGCATATTCCCATCTGCTTTATTGTCTCTGTATTCGTTAAATAGCAGTGTCTGCTGTGTGACGCAGTTGTCTCGACCCTAGCGCTTGGGCAAATGGCAAACAGATTGTGCTGATAAAAAAGTTTGTATAGAGACAAACCCTGATATTTCCATCAACAAAAGCTGTGCCTAGTAGCTTTATTACTAAGAAGCTGTGGGCGATATTGCAGCGGTTGGGTACATGGTCAATTGTAAAATGTCCTTATCATGAAATTGTCTGTGATGCATGTGTTGCTTTGATATTCCTTTATATGCATTCGTAACCTGTTAATACCAATCAACTTTTAAAGAAGTTATGGTTTTGTTTATTTTATTTTTATATAAATTTTTTTTTGTTCAATTGTGTTATAAATGACTGTTGTGATGTTAAATATGAAAATAAATGTGATTTGGTTCATTTATACTGTAATATGAAATGGATGGGTAGAGAGTTATAACCTCACCATGGTTTATATCAAATTAGGGATGTAAGGGATGTTTATAACATTGTATTCTTATAAAAATAGCATCGGTCAATATGAAACAAGAAAGCTGAATTTGTCTCTCCAGTTACCGATTTAGTTGAACAAACAGCAATGTGTGTTAATGGCCCATGCACAGATGGGCAGTGAGTTATTGTAATGCTCTCACCACTTGTCATAAACCCCAAGCAAACTTAACAACCCTGAATAATGGATACAAATTAGGGCACTCGATTTAAAAGTGTCATTCCCAACCACACTGTTGATGTTGCACTGTGGTAGTTGATGGTATTAAAATAAAGCACACATAGTGCCCTGCAACATGTACATTTGGGGTTTCTTTCTGTGTTTGCTTACTTATTTATATTAATAAACTTCAGTCAAATCAAATCCCTTTATTGTCATATACACAAATGCAACAGTGGGTGAAAGTCTTGTGTGCGGTTCCAAGCAACATAGCAGTATGACAATTACATTAACATCTGATTTACACATAACACAGTTTACACATCTGTTACTCAACACAATATACATCTAATAATATACAATATACACAAAATATGAAGACTTATTTTGAAGACTTATGTTTAAGCCCAGAGCCCGGAGTTTTCCTTTACACTTATGTTTATTAATTTAGCAAAAGTCATGAAATAAGTGTTTCCGGTCATTAAACAATTTGAAATGCTGTCATTAAAGAGCTAGTCATTAGTTTCAAGAGACTTGCTTATGAGAACGAAAACACTGCTCTTAGTAAATTAAATATTTGAGTTTATACAACCTTTATTAATAAAAAAAAAGTTAACATTTATAATATAATAATTTTTAGTTTAATGATGTTAGTTTACTATTGTAAGCAGAAAAAATAAATAAACCCATGGTGTTGTTATGCCCTGCTGGAATAAGATAAAGCTTAAACCAGCTTAAAATGGTAAGCTGGTTTAGCTAGTCTCCCAAACCAAGTCAGGCTTGTCTATTAGCTGGTTTTAAAGTGGTTTGCTGGCAATTTTCAGCTGGTCAGGTTAGTAAACGAGCTGAGCACCAGACTTACTATGCAGGGAGACCAGCTTAAACCAGCTACGATCAGAAAACCAACCTTGGCTGGTCAGCAAGGGAGACATTTTATTGAAAATGTCTTTATGGAACAGTACAATACATCGGTATTACAAAAATATATATAGGGGACATACACTCACCTAAAGGATTATTAGGAACACCATACTAATACTGTGTTTGACCCCCTTTCGCCTTCAGAACTGCCTTAATTCTACGTGGCATTGATTCAACAAGGTGCTGAAAGCATTCTTTAGAAATGTTGGCCCACATTGATAGGATAGCATCTTGCAGTTGATGGAGATTTGTGGGATGCAAATCCAGGGCACGAAGCTCCCGTTCCACCACATCCCAAAGATGCTCTATTGGGTTGAGATCTGGTGACTGTGGGGGCCATTTTAGTACAGTGAACTCATTGTCATGTTCAAGAAACCAATTTGAAATGATTCGAGCTTTGTGACATGGTGCATTATCCTGCTGGAAGTAGCCATCAGAGGATGGGTACATGGTGGCCATAAAGGGATGGGCATGGTCAGAAACAATGCTCAGGTAGGCCGTGGCATTTAAACGATGCCCAATTGGCACTAAGGGGCCTAAAGTGTGCCAAGAAAACATCCCCCACACCATTACACCACCACCACCAGCCTGCACAGTGGTAACAAGGCATGATGGATCCATGTTCTCATTCTGTTTACGCCAAATTCTGACTCTACCATCTGAATGTCTCAACAGAAATCGAGACTCATCAGACCAGGCAACATTTTTCCAAATGCTTTGCTGCATACCTCGGTTGTAACGAGTGGTTATTTCAGGCAAAGTTGCTCTTCTATCAGCTTGAATCAGTCGGCCCATTCTCCTCTGACCTCTAGCATCAACAAGGCATTTTCGCCCACAGGACTGCCGCATACTGGATGTTTTTCCCTTTTCACACCATTCTTTGTAAACCCTAGAAATGGTTGTGCGTGAAAATCCCAGTAACTGAGCAGATTGTGAAATACTCAGACCGGCCCGTCTGGCACCAACAACCATGCCACGCTCAAAATTGCTTAAATCACCTTTCTTTCCCATTCTGACATTCAGTTTGGAGTTCAGGAGATTGTCTTGACCAGGACCACACCCCTAAATGCATTGAAGCAACTGCCATGTGATTGGTTGATTAGATAATTGCATTAATGAGAAATTGAACAGGTGTTCCTAATAATCCTTTAGGTGAGTGTATATTGTATGTATTGATCAAGAATGATCTTGTTTGATAGGAGGGACGATTCTGGGCTTCTAGTGTATAAAGACCACTTACCGGTCAGCCAAGTGGCTGTCGGGGACACAAATCGACCCGGCTCGGAGGCCAAGCTGACATTGGGACCACTACGTTGCCATGGAGATCGTGAGTCTGTTTTTTCTCTTTAAAAACTCGTCAGCTTAGGCACAGAAGAAAACATATGTGAATTAATACAGAAATAACTGAACATAGATGTCTAGTTGTATAGATTTATTGCTTGATTAAATTGAGAAAACAATTCAAAGTTGTTAAGTGTACTATTCTAAACATGCACATGCAGAAGAAATGTTCTCCATGTTTCTGCTGGCAGTTACTGTGTACAAACCCATAAAACTTTGGTGTTTTACATAGCTTGCCTGCAATTAAAAACCCTCCCCTTTTTAAATACATTGCAATATTTAGAATGGCAAAGGGTTCTTTTTTTAATGGCATCTTCTTTAAACTTTTAGCACTTTGTAAGATTGGTCCATTTATTACTCTAAAAAAGAACACGATGCCACCAATGTCTCCAGCTTTAACTGGAGCTTTGATCCCCAATCAAAGCTTTTCAATCCATATTACATCCCACGGAGACCCCCTGCCACTAATTCTTTTAATCAGAGTCAACAGCCAGCATGCCATATTATATGATAAAGATAAAATAAATTGGTGCGTGTTGTTTTTTTCTTTTTTTTTTGTTTTTTGCAATTGTGAGATGAGCTGAAGGCACAAATGATACAGTGCATTATTAACGGCTTTGAAATTATGTAAGCCAGGTGCAGTTATGTACACCCAACTTCCACCAGACCAAATCAGAGGACCCAAGGGCAAAGCATGTAGCCATCCCCCACTATCATCACCATGTGAAATGATGCATTTTTATGCTTCATTATTCTTGTTAATTGCATCTGGCTTATTTTTTATATCAGGTGCATTTGATTATGCTCACCTGTTTGACAAGAATGTCATTTTTTTTCTTTTTTTTTTTCTTTCCTATTGTCATCACACCTGTGGTTAGAAATGCTATTGGCTTGCTTTTTAGAGTTAATAATCTGTGTTTATCCGGTTCTTCCAAATGCTGGATATATACCGTGGAAAACGTGTAGTAAACTAAATGTTACCTTGGTCGAATTAAACTGGAGACTAACTGGCTACTTGCACTGATCTTCATGGTGTACTTTCAGCTTAGGAATAATCCGGCTCACTAGTTTTTGGTTATAAGAGTTTACAATGTGCAGTAGTTGCCTGTTTCCCAAAACACCACTTAAAATAAGTGTTCGGAAGAAGGTTTTTATATCCGGACATTTTCAGGGACTGGAGAAGAAATATTTGGAACATTACTGTTTACAGCATCTTTAAAATGTAGTGGAATAAAAGTTTTTACAGCATTAATTCAGCCCCAGCAGTGATGGCTGGTAAACACTCAGCACATTTCAGCGCTTCACCTCACACGGACATCTGTAGCAGACATTTACCACAGATCAGCTTGAACCGCACATCACAGAAGGATAAAGGGGACTAGTATAGTGTGTCAGCACCAGCGCTCTTTGAATTAAACAACTACACGCTTCAAGCACTGCAATGCTCTGTGTGTGTGAGAGAGAGGCCTGATGAATACATGCAATGTGACATTTAACCAAAGTAAAGTCATTTGCAATCATTGTATTGTGGAATTTAATTATCATTGAAGCTCAACAGGTATGAAATATCTTCAATTAATGATACAAGCCATTAATGAGATGGTTATATATATTTGGTTTATTATTCAGGAGCTGAGTGAACATTTGGAAAGAAACAATATATTTACAGGCAATCAACGTCAGTCACATTAACACCAAAACATAATTTATTGATTTAATCAACAGACAGCCCTAAAAAGTAGAAATACATTTACATTTAGTCATTTAGCAGATGCTTTTATCCAAATGAGACACATAGCAAGAAATTTGTCATACAAAGTTTAACAACATGGACTGGCAAGTTCTCACAGGGGCAGGAGCAGTAAATATGTTAGCCCAGAAGAAAGAGACATTATTTTATTATTTTTTATTAGGTGCAGTAGTAAGTGCTACTTCATCTGAATAATGAATAAATCTCTGCATTGAGAGCACTGAACTACACTGAGGTTTGCTGATAATTGTTACCGAAAGCACCTGAGCAGCACTAAGTAGAATGCAGAAGAAGTTGTGGAAGTAGTCCATTCAAGGTTCCCACAGTCAAAGAAAATCTTGAAATATCAGGGCATTTTAAAATTGTGTTTTCCATGGATGGAAAATAATAAAAACATTACAAGCCAAGGAAATGTAATGGACATTTCTAGAATTCTATTCTAGTTATGCTCTGGTCTAAAATATTGAATCAGCTAAATATTGCTCTTTTTAGTGACTTGTGATGTGTAAAACTTGTTAACAAGCAATTGAGCATTGAGAGAAAGTGCCCTATCTTAAGAGCTCTAGCACTAAGCACAGTGCTATGCTTTAATCCTAAGTGCAAAGTCAGTGGGTATGGCTATGAAGTTTTGGTATTTTCATGCAAGCATGTGCTGAGTCTAAGCGCAAGTGGGTTTGGCAACATTATGTGTGCAAAGCGCTAACGGGCTGGGTCAAGTGCAATTTCATTCTGAGGTTCTTCTCCAGTTATTCCACTGTCTTCACCACATTATACAGTCCATTCCCACAAGCACCAGCGATATAAACAAAGACAGCACATTCATTAGAAGTGGGTAGTGTAAATGTTCTGTATGCAGTGAATTAGAAGAATAGAAATATGGATTTACCTCTTTGTTGGTATCTGCATCCTTGTTGAATGTCAGGCATTTTTCTTTGATAGTGACATGCTCCTTTTATACGCATGGAAAATGTGGTTCTCGTCAGGATTTTTGGCTCTGTTAAAATATAGAGCATGTAAGTATCCTAAATTATTTTCATCTACTGACACACAAATCATGGCTAGTATTAACAGTGATTGTATCGGAACACTCTTCACTTATATTGGTCAATTTTGTTTTTTAAAAATTTTATTGAAACAAAAAAATACACTTCAATCAAAAATAAAATAAAATCAAAATAACAAAGTGGTCAAAAAATCATACCAGATCCAAACATTTTACCCTCTCCCAACTCAAAATCTAGAGCAAAATCACGGTGACACCCTGAGGTGGGTAGAGTAGCCAAAAACTGTACTCAAGTAAAAGTACAATTACTTAAAAAACATAATTACTCAAGTAGAAGTAAAAGTACTAACATAAATAATTACTTGAGTAAGAGTAAGAAAGTACCCAATTACAAGAGTAATCAAGTAGTGAGTAACTCATTACTTTCACAAATGACATAATAGATGTTTACTCCCCTATAATCCATTACATAATACACACTGAACATGTATTACAGAATTATTATTATTATTAATGGAAATTCTGTCATCATTCACCATCATGTTGTTCCCTCATGTTGTGGAACAACATGAGGGTAGAGAAATGATGAGCTATCACTTTAAAGAGATTCTCTCATCATTTACTCACCCTCATGTCTTCACAGATGTGTATGACTTCCTTTCTTCAGATTTTTAAAAGAATATTTTAGCTCTGTAGGCCAAAATTGTTATACTCCAAAAAGCACATAAAAGCAGTATAAAAGTAATCCATAAGACTCCAGTGGTGTAATCCATGTCTTCAGAAGTGATATGATAGGTGTGGGTGAGAAACAGATCAATATTTGTCCTTTTTGCTAGACAGCAGGGGATGATATGCAGAGAAGAATGTGAATCACCAAAAACACAAGAAGAATGTGAAAGTGATCTGTTTCTCTGTATATCTGTTCTGAATATACTGATTTAACCACTAGAGTCTTATGGATTATTTTTATGCTGACTTGTGTTTGTTTGTTTAGCTTTAAAATGTTGCCACCAGAGTATGTGAGTGGAGTGAAGTGGCAACAATTTCCCATTTCCTGCTCCTCGCTCACTCAGCGCTCCTGGATTAGAGAAACCCCGCTCCGTGTTCGCTCCATGGCAAAATTAGCACCTAACTACCTCTCCACTGTAAAGTTATTTCAGTATGCTTTTAAATATCACAACCTTCCATGCAGAAAAAATAAATACACAATACTAGAAGAAAAGCTACAATGTGCTTTATTAGAACACCAACATTAGCCCAAGACTTAATTAAATAATTGTTATATCTTACATCTGAAACATATCGGTGCATTCTCTGGGTTTGATCAAATAAATAAATTGCTAGATGCAAAAAAAAAAAAAAAAAAAGAATTAAAAAAAATTTAAATATCAATTACCAAATGAAAAAAAGTAAATGATCAATTACCAGAACAAAAACAAAACATTAAATTAAATCAAATTAATAAATTACACAAAAAAAACATTATGAGGTCTATGTATTATTGACTAATTATTGCCTATTATTTTCTATTATTGCACTTAAAAAATAATACATTCTACAATGTTATTCAAAACTAGTTATGACTGTCAAAACTATATGTTAAATACAGAGTTCACTTTTAGAAATACTACCATTTTTAAATCTTCCTCTATTCGCATTTGCTGAGCTTCTTCATCTGCAAATGTATAATGCATAAATTAGCCTACGGCACTAAAATACATTTAGATGGCAATCGATTAAAGTCAAACTATGCAATATTAACATGTCGATTAGTTCAGTTGGTGTTTTGCGTCGTTAAAAGTTCAATTCTATTTAATGCGGGACATAATAGCCTACAGTTAAGATTGTGATGCATTAGATTAGAATGATGATATGATTATTCAAAATATTTAGTAGGGGAGAGATATAGATGTAAGTATTGATGACGTTTAGATTTTCTCTCCAAATATAAATGGATTATCATCGTGTTTTCTGGACGTCTTTTAGGATTTCACAACAAACTTTGATCGTGGCAATCACCGCCCCACTTGTGTTCTCCTTCACCATCCCATCATTAATTTTCAATGAACGGCAGTTGATGCAGGAATAAAGAGACAAAACACAAGCATGTAGTTAAGTCAAGCTTTACCACAAGCTTAACTCTATAATAGGGAGTGTGATAAGGGATCTTGTCAGATCTGGATGAATTTGTCAATAAGAAGAGAGGTTTGGAAACATTTCTAGTAATTATTACAGTGAAAATGTCCCAAAAGGACATTATATATCATGCTGAATTATAATGCCTTCTTTCGCTATTTCGTAGCATTTAAAGTCCTGTGTGGATTCTTATTTCAGTGTAGTTACATTTTTCAATGTCGTAAGTATTGAGATCGTTAGTTCTGTACAGCAGTACCGCCCCTCTCTAAATGCAGAGTACACAACTTACGTAGGGCACCAACCCTGATCGTGGAACACTCACTGTGTCTGAAACTGCTCCCTATCCACTATATAGTGCACTATTTCGAGTTTTCATGATTTTGTAGGCCTGTCTGAATTCTGAGGGAGCCACTCGTTCCCTACTTTTGTTTACTCATTTTTACACACAATGCACTCTAATTTCAAGTGTACATTTCAAGTACACTCGATGACGGTTCATTTCCCACAATCCACCATGGGGGAAGACGTACGAGCTGGGAGTCTACTGCTTCCTTCACTCCTGCCATGTTTTTTTCATGTTGAATGTAGTAAATTACTTTTTGGCAAATCATTACTGGATTAAAATAACATAATAACATATAGAGAGACAAAACATACAGATACATTTTAAAATGTAATCTTTATTGATCAAATGTGTTTACTCTTTATATTAACACACAGTATATATTAAAAATGACAAACAGAATGAAAATGTATTGTATTAATATATTATTTAATAAGAATAACAAATAAGGCCCAAGTATTTTAAAATTTTATATGTGACATTTCTGCACCAGCCCCATAGCTCCGACACTCTCGTCCGAATTCACAAATTTTGTTAACTTACTGCTGAGTTATAGTGCACTAACTGCCATTCTCTATATAGGAAATAGTGAATGAGTTAACGATAGTGGACACAGCCACTCTCCCTTACACATCGCTGTGCACGCTCAGAAATGCAGTCTATTCGCGCTCCTGTTGTCGATCACGCGAATGGCAGTGATTAACTTGGATGTTTATATGGATTTATACAGTTAATCCGCCTCAAGTAGCTGCGATAGTTTCCAGTAGTATCCCCCGCGATGGCACTGAGTAAATGCATAAATACTGCTTATGACATGCGGAACAAAGCACACCAATATATTGCTGCACTGATTAAAAATGTACACCTAAAAACTGATGTCATAAGAGCCAGTTAGAATCACACTGAAAATGACCATCTCATTACACAGAAAAGCCCACTTTAGAATTACAGATAAAATTTACCTCAGCTTGCTGCCTGAAGTTGGAGCTGTGACTTTAAACTTGAAATATCAGCTTGTCTTGGTGTTAAAAGAAGGCATTGCATGAAGGAACTATAATTTTTTTTTTCACTGTGTGGAGAGAGAAGTATGTGTTTAATTTTGAAGAGTTTGCTGCTGCTGCACTGATGACGAGTGACAGTCTCATCACTCAAGTGGGAGCGTCTCATCGCGCGCAGCTGTGTATGGAGTACAAAACATGCAAAAATAAAAAATAAATACATAAATAATGTACTAATAAGAAAATAAATAAAAGAATTAATGTCTTGATAAAACAAATATAATTCGTTTTTATTGAAAGTTATTCCTGAATTTATTTTTGTATTACTTTTTTTCCTTTATTTATTATTTTCTCTTTTGATTTTTATTCTTTAAAACGTGTTTTATTCTTTCATTTTTTTTTTGTTTTGTTTTTTATTATTATTTATTTATGCATTCATTTATTTTAATATTTATTTATTCCCACATTTATTTATTTTTGTATTTATTCTTACATTTCTGTCTCTTGTATGATAATTATGTGGGCGGGTCCTGCTTACCATTGGTTTATCGTAGCTTGAAGCAAGTGCTGGATTACTCTTGACTTGTTTTGATGTGACGTCAGGTCATAGCCATATTGTGTAAACTATAGCTATTTGTGGGACTAAAAACATAAGAGCTTAAGTCAATCCAAGATGTATTGGTTATACTATAATCACAAAATAAATGGGGAGCTGTTTCTTCAACAAATCCACAAAATGAGCAAGTTTCATAAATTATATGATTTATCCTTGTGCTTTTCTTTTTTTCCCTTTGTATATAACTTCATATTTTGATGTCCGCAAATTCATACTATTGATTTCTGTTCTTATTATTGTTCATTGTAAAATATACAACCATGATTCATTTCCCTGATCATTTATGTATGTATGTATGTATATATAAGTTTTGCAATAATACAAATAAAATAAAATAAACTATAGCTGACGCTTCACATATATCTAGAGAGTTGCGCAACTTGCGAATTAAGTCGATAACCACGCATCAAATGACGATGTTTCATTTAGAGTAGAGGTGCTTATTGATGTTTTAGGAGAGCTGTGTTAAACTCTCTGCAAAACGTTCCCTGCATATTCAAAATCTGTGCGAGTCAGAGGGTACTAAGGTGGGACATCCATCTGCTTCCGATAAGTAATATTGAGCTCTCAACCAATGATACACTGGAGCTACGCAAGGACCGCCTCCCTAATTTCCATGTTCACAGAAAAGTAAAAATAAATACATGTATAAATAAATAAATATATATGGGAATATATAAATATGGAAATAAATATATGTGGCAATAAATAAATATAAAAAATAAATTAACACATAAATCTAAAAATATGCTAAATAAATGAATAAATAATTAAAAGTTAAAAAGAATAAAAATAAAGTAAAAAATAAATGAAAATAATAAAGGAATAAAGTCATACAGTAATAAATTCAGGAATAAATGTAATTAAAAACTAATTTGTTGTATCAAGACATTTATTCCTTTATTTTTATTTTGATTATTACATTTATTTATTTATTATTTATGCAGGTTTGGGCCTCCATAGCTGTGAACTTCCGCTCTCATAAAAGTCCCATTCAATAACCTCTCAATAAATTAGACATTAATTCAAATTAAACCCAGTAATGTAATGACAGTAATGCCACACATTGTAAAGAAGTAAAAATAAAAAAATAAATGAATTAGAAATGTACCCACTTTTAAACCTGTCTTAGTGAGTAGTGCTGCACTTTGCGCACTTGAGCCCTAGGTGTCTGTGACTCATTGGAAAGCATGTTACTAGCCATTTCTTTCTGTGGAAAAAAAAAACTCAATACTTTTTGTCTTAAAAGTAAATCATATAAATGTATTAATTAAAAGTATTGCTACCTGACATACAAAAGGAAATATTTGACCAATTGTTTGTACAAATCTTTATATTCACAAAAGACTGGAAAGGTCATGTAAAAGTCATGGAAATTTCATTGGTCAAAAAGTGTGGGAACCCTGCTAACTGAGATCCCCTTTTGTGGCCTACCAAGACATTTTTGCCCAAATGACACCAAGGGAACAATCACCATAATAAGGGTATTGCAATTAATTTGTGATAAAATTGTCTGCTAACTAACAATTTCCCCATCTCTCTTTATCAAATGCACAGTTGTCTGTGCCAATCAACATCGATAAGCTGCATGGAGCCACTTTTATTTAAGTGCTGCACTTTCTACTTTGGAAGCATAATCAATGCTCGTCAGGGGGTCTGCCAAATCCTGGCTAGTGCCCACCACACATGGCTGAAACTGCTATTATTTATTCATTTCCTCATTTATTCATGGAGCTGTAGTAGGAAGGGAGGAAAGCAGCAGCACATTAATGCAGCAAGCCAGCCTAACTATGGTAACAGCATATAAATGTTGCTCTTAGCTCTCGGTATCCACACAAGTAGAAAGTTATGGGCCTCTGGATAGTCGACACCCCACCCAGGAGGCCCATCTGGGTATGCAATATGGAGCACACCATAATGGAAGTCTCTGAGCTGTTCAAATAGGCAAATGCCTCCAAGCATGAGTCCGGCAATCCCCTGAAGACTTGTTTATTTTTGGAATTTTTTTTATTTACCGGAAAGTCTCAAATTTAGTTAATTGGAGGGGAAATGCTCTACTAAATGGCAATGTTGTTCTTAAAACCTTCATTTGAAAATAATAAGGCAAACCAGTACAGCTTTTTATTTTAATTGCAAAGCTTCATAATGAAAGGAATGTTGCTTTCCCTCTCAAGGTCCAGTCCCCTTAAAAAAAAAAAAATCAAACTATGCTTGTTGTTTACAGATATTTTTCTATAGAAAATCATTGTTTGCTCTTAAAGGAGCCCTAGATCCCCTAATCGAATATTTGTCATTAGCATTTCAAAAACCCATTAAATGTCTTAACAAGTTGTTTTCTTTTCTGTGTAGTAATATTTACTATTTAAACAGGACGTTGGTGCTGGACATATTGAAGGGACTGACCCTTTTTTATATAGCCAATAGCCATTAGCTTATATGACTACCATGAACCATGATGTAATCCTTCTATTGTTTGTCAGAGGCAGGTGGTATTGGGTGAAGGGGATATTTTCATTCTTGTAAACTTTGTTATGGACAAAATAAAACAAAAAACACTTCCATAAATGCAAGATGAGTCATCAATATTTTGGTCAATTTTTCCCTAGAGAATCACTCTAAATTTTAAGTGTGCATATCTGCTAAAATTCTAAGGCAATGTTTATCATTTCTGCATAACAATCACATCAAACACATTTGAAAAAAAAAATTAATTCTTAACAGTTTTTCATGGTTTGGACAAACAGGTAGTTCCGCCCCAAACTCCCTCCATTGGCTGAGCCAGAGTTGACATGTCAGGCCACTAAAACAGAGTAATATACTATTCCTTTGGCATATGTATGAATGATAATCTTAATTCATTATAATTAAATTAGATAATCTGTTACTTTGTGGATTTTTGAAGAAAGATTTGGAGTCACTTGTGTTCTTTTTTTGCAGCAACTTCTATTCAAAAACAGCTGGATGCAGTTGCTTTCACTAAGCCAGGGTTTTTTTTAAACTTTTTAACTTTTAGGACCCCCGAATATGGTGATTCCCTTGGAAGGGACCCTTCTCCAAAAAATACAAAGGCAGTCATATATTTTCATGTGTAAAGACTATGTGAAAATAGTATGGTATTATAAAGACATCAGTGTTGTAGTACTCGAGATCAGTCTCGAGACCACTTTCTAAAGGTCTCGTCTCATCTCGGAATTGGCTACATTTTTACTCAGTCTTGTCTCAGTCTCAGATCAAGAGACCTTATTTCAAGACCGGTCAAGACCACAACTGTGCGATATCACTAAATTTCCTGTGCATTTTCTGATTTATTTGTTAACATCATTACTGTGATTGGATGTAAAACTTCCTGCTTCAAATGCAACCAATAACTTACTAGCTTATAGTAAAAACTTTACAGCTTTTCTGCATTTTAAATGTTGAATGTTTGGCATTCTTTGTTCTATTTTCTAGATTTAGCTATGTGGTTAGCAAATTGCACGCATTTATGCAAGGCTTGTTGGTTCAAAAACAGCAAAAAACGTACTATATTGTTTAAGAAATGACAGAGAAAAGTGAAGACTTTCTTTCATACTGTTCAAAAGTTTGCACCCCTTGGTTCTTGCATTCTTGAGCCTCAATAATTGTTTACACCTTTTGTAATGTAATGTTGTGTATTAGTCCCTCAATTGTCAAAATCTGGACCTCATATATAACCTCCTTTTACAGCATGTATTTTGTAATCTGGAGTAAATAAAATTCAAAAGTAACCCTCCCAACCCTGGACTTGGTTTTGGGTTAGATGGTCTTGACTACAACACTGAAAGACATATTTTGTTGTTTGCTAAATAAAATGATTAAATAACTGGATTTATATTGTCATTGTACTAAAGCCAAAACAAATGTTAAAAAAAACTATCTGAAAAATACTTGTAATTTTGTATAAAGTTGACACTGTATTTGTTTCTACCCACTATAAGAGTACTGTAAGATGTGAAGAATTGTTTTGTAATTGTATTGAAATCTATTTTTAGTCCTTAGAAAACAGAATGAAATGTAAATGATTTACATTTTCTTAAATGTTTACTTAAATATACATTTTCTTTTCTTTTTAAATTTTCTGTGGACCCCAGTTTTAAAACCCTTACTCTAAGTCACAAAACAACTGCATCCAGCTTTTAGTTTAAAATTGTCACCTCAAAACTTAAAGATGAATTGGGTTTCTCATTGACACACATAAAACTTTTAATGCTACTGTATGCCATAGTGTGGGTCATTCACTCTTATGTTCAGGCAGGTAGTTAAATTAATACTCATTAATAACAGAAAGAATGAATAAAGTTAACAAACAAAATGATGATTTAATGATGCAACTTGCCTGGCTGTAATGTGCTGGGCTTTAGATACATTCTGACAGTTTTAGACCACTGGCTGGTTTGCAAATTAATTGAGATAGATAACCTGTCAGTAATAAATGAATATGATACCCCCACCCGTCTTACATTATTAACTAAGCAGTGGGTAGAAATGATAAATTAGTGTGCTGTGTGCAATGTGGTGTCTATTCCATGAAATATGAATAATATTGCATAAGTCTTATTACGGTCTCTAAGACGTTACACATCTCAATAGTTTTCCGTTATTATTGATAAGACCTATGCTTGGAATAGAGTTATGTGGCTTACGAATAACTAAAAGCAATTGGTTTTTATCAAGACATTTCATGGCTAAGTGAATTACATTACTGGTAGCAGGTCCCATCTTCATTGCATAAATGTTGTATTAGTTGTATGAAAACCTAAATTTGAGGTCAGACTGGAGGCCTATCATTCCGTCATCCTCCAAAGTTAAGAAAGTGGTAGCATGGCTACAGTTTTAAATTTGAGTTCAAAACTGTGGAACTCGGGCCATAGTTGCAGCATAGACTACGTGGGTTTTAATGATTAACTTGTTAAATGTAAGGATGATTTTAAATGTATGAAATGATATTCTGAATAGATTGAGTTTATCATTCATATACACCCCACAGTTTCCTGGAAGCATTTGCGAAAGTCCCTGACATATGCTGCATTTTTTGTAAGGGTGCAGTTCTAAGTCTATTATAGGAGACCTACTGCTCAGTTATAGGATAGAAATGCTTGCAGCAGTCCAGGGGGGGGAATTATTTGAACTATTACAGCCCCTCTATTCCCAGCTCCCTGTGCCCAAAATACCATGAAATGAGCTGAAATCACAAACTATCATTTTGCTTGCTAAGTATTTAAACAGATATTATGCAAACTGGGGAAATGTGAGCAGAAGAGGATTTTTTTTTTTTTTCAAGATTCATCAGAAATAGTTGCAATGCACTGATTCCAACTTGATCGGCCAGTAAATAATATTTTTTGATGAGGATGTTCAGTGTTGCTTGGTTACTAAGTCATTGGACCATGGTAATGCTCTCTGTGTAATTTTTCATTCATTCGTGATTGGAATGCACCTGGAGACTAATGAGGAACTAATTCAGGCTATGATGGGTGTCACATGCCCAAAATTCCCAGAAAGTATCTTGACCACAAATTTATTAGATCTATTTAATTCAGGAAGAAGCATTAAGCTAGTCATTCAATCTCCTCCATGGAGATGTCACTTTTACAATGCCTGTGAAATCTATTAATATCACTCTGAGCCTCAGGACTATTAGCTACTTAAAGTGAATTATAATAAAGGGTCCCTTTGTCTCCAACTGCAAAGGCCACGTGTAGTTTATGATGTCATTATCACGAAATACTGCTTCTCAGATAAAATCTGCTGATTATCAAGCGAGTATGTTTCTTATTATGATACAATAGCCCATGTACCCATTGGGGGGAATGATAATAATGCATGTTGTCAATACTAAAAATGTATAAAAAAATAGTTCTAACACTTTTTGTAGAGAAAAAAAGCTAAACATATATATTTTGTGTCACATGACAGAATTGACATTACATCTGTCATCACAACAAACAGCATAGCAGAGAGGAGCTCTTGGACTGATGAAGAGACTTGAGTTTTCCTCAATTTCATTAAAACCAAAGACATTACCTTTATTATTGGTTGATTAGCTTGTAAGATTCCTGCAGCATTCGCCTGAACAGTGGCTGTGCTGGATTTAAGAAAAGGGGGTATGGAGGGGAGCACCTGAGGGAGAGAAACCGGGTGGGCCTCTGATGTGCTGGCATCCTCCAAAAATTACCTTTGAACCTGTGGGATTAATGTCTTTTGTCTGCTTACTCTTGAAGTAGTCCGGAAACCACCAATGCCTTTTTATAGTGTGCTCACGAAATTGATCGTGCACAACAATTTTAAAGGTAGACCATCACTGTAGTTGTTCTCTGTAGTCTAGAGAAAAATGCATGCTGGTTATTGTTTTTTTATTCAGTGCATGCTGCTTTAAAAAAAAATTGTATTGGTTTAAAAACTAAATGTATATACTGCCTATAACCTACAATTAATTCAGTAGGACTTTTGAAAAAATAATAAATCATCAGCAGTGTCATTAAAACAATTTAAGTTGATTTCATATTTTATCAGACTTCAAAATTAACCCGGGCCCCCCGGGTTATATATAATATATATATATATATTACCATTAGGCCGGTCTTGACTGATATCAACAGTCTGCATGTAACCTCCCCCAACGCCCCACAAGACGTTATGTAGTCCCCACACCCCTGAGGGGTGGAAGCAACGTAAATAACATGGGAGCAGGCCGAGCCAGCTGCTGGCCTTGTCTCTCTATGTTTCCTTCCACAGAGTATTAGATTCAGCTGGGGCCATCTAACGCTATTATACGCATTGAGGAAGGTGTTCTTTTCCTTTCCTATTCTTTCAGGAGGACAAGACCCCGCAGAGAACACATCCTGCCCGAAAGGGAGGTAACATGTGGCAATACAACATGTGGGCTAATCTACCACAAATGGAATAGCCGTGGTGGTAGGTCCTGCATAGAAGGGGAGGAGCTCTACAAACACAGTGACTGGGGCAGAGAAAGCTCTGCCCAAGGGAGACGTGGGTCTGCCGACAGGGTGACCGTACCACGGAAAATACATCACGGGGTTACCGGAGTAGTTGGCACCTGTGGAGCACCTGTCCCAGTTCAGGGCATATTAGTACATGTAGTGGGTCTGGCTGCGAACTCCTCCGCCGAATTCGCGGAAGGCATCCAGGGGTTCACGGGTTTGTGAACTTGAATGGGAAAGAAGCGCACATCTTCGCCTCACGGATGGTAAAGAAGCTGTACGCAAGCGGTATACCTGGCCAGCTGTCCCGTAACCTTACCCGTTCATACCTGAAAATGCACAGGACGAAATCGGCTCAACTCAGAGACCAAAAAGTCTCGAAGTTATTGGGTGTTGCCCAGCCCTCTGCTCTGCAGATGTCTGCTAGATAGGTGCCACTGGCAAGTGCCCACGAGGATGCCAGACTCCTCATAGAGTGTGCTCGTATTCCCAAAAGAGCGGGCATGGCCTGGCCTGCTATGCCAGCATGATGGCGTTCAGACTCTGTTTGAGCCTCAGCGTTCCCTTTCCACTATCTGCCAAAGCAGACAAAGCGTGCGATCCAAATAGGTGCGCTCACCGGACACAGCAATAATAAGGCTGGGTCTGCCACCTCCAGGGCAGCTTCTCTTGCAGGCTTAATACCTGACCCCTAGAGGAGTCGTGGGAACCTTGGGCACATAGTCCGGTCAGAGTCTCAGGATCATGTGAGAATCAACCGGACCAAATTCCAGGCAAGTGTCGCTGAGAGAAAATGCTTGCAGGTCCCCAACCCTGATGGAGATGAGCGCAATCAGGAGGACCATCTTTAAGGAGATGACTTTCTGTCGTTTCATCTCCCTCGGGAAGAACACCAATTTGCAAACAAATGGCACTTCAGGGCAAATAGCTGCCTCGTAGAGGGAGCTTTGGACTGAGTGACCATGTCTACCACTCTCAGTGGTAAGCTACTAAAATCTTCAGTGGAGACTCCAGATGTTTGAGCGCGGGTGCCAGATGGTGCCCGTCCCTGAGAGAGGAGGTCCTTCCTCAGGAGAATTTGCCAGGGAAGTTCTGTCACAAGGAGTGTGAGGTCCGAGAACCAAGTTTGGATAGGCCAGTATTGGGGCCATGAGGGTGACTTGTTCTTCGTCCTCTCTGACCTTGAACAGGGTCTGTGAAAGTAGGCTCACTGGCCCCCGTTGTCTGTCACAAGGGAGGCTCCCATCAGGAAATATCAGAGCGGGCAGTGGGTGGATTACTGGGAAGCAACGGGTCCACCTGTGCTTTGCCAAATCGACTCCAAATCAGCTGAGTGTCGCCTGCCATGACAGCACGTCTACTGTGGTGTTGAGGCTGCTCGGGATGTGAGTGGCCTGTGAGATGGCGGGCAAGTTGTGGCATGTGACTCAGATGTAAGCCACCTTGGCGGTTATATATACACCGCCGTCGCTTGCCCTGGATCAACAGCAAAAGGCTCCGCAGGGCAGGGAGTACTGCCAACAACATGAGGCTGTTGATATGCCAACACAGCAGTCCTGTCCAGGATGTGGTGGTGGTGTAGTGGTCTAAGTACAAAACTGGTAATCTGGTAATCAGAAGGATGCTGGTTTGAGCCCCACAGCCACCACCATTGTGTCCTTGAGCAAGGCTCTTAACTCCAGCTTGCTCCAGGGGGATTGTCCCTGTAATAAGGGCTCTGTAAGTCGCTTTGTATAAAAGCTTCTGCCAAATGCATAAATGTAAATGTAAATGAACTAGAGGCTGAGTGCCCGCTGCACGTGGCGTCCTAGCCTAGCCTAGCTCATGATCACCGCACGCAGGGTGGCGGCATACTCGTTAAAGCGGATGCCGACAAACCGGGTCGGGTACCTTGCAAACCGAATCGCGCAGCCAAATCGGATGGTCTTGGCCAGCCACTGCGACGGGTTGGAAGCGTTAGCCACCCATCCAAGCTCCGGGCACTAAGGGGACAATCACATCTGACGTACCTGGGGGTGGGGCCTCGCGGTGGGGGGTGTAAGAAAACAGCACGTCGTGCCCGCATTCATGGCATCCAGGCTGCAGGTGCTGTCCAGTTCCAGTCCAACCTGACACTTGTGGTAGCCCGGGCAAGCATAGTGGTCAGCTATGAAGGTGTCAGCCCAGTTGAGTCCTGGGCGTGCGACATCATCAGTGTGCTCTCCGATATAGCAATTGAGGACTCATCCTGCTTGCGGTCTCCAAAAGAGACATTAAGATGCCTGTGAGGCGAGCTGGTCTCATCTCGGATCTCGACGGGGGCAAATGAGCGTGCTGGGGACAGGAGGTCCACGGGGGTTTACTCGGCAAGACAGCAG
Organism: Xyrauchen texanus; assembly: GCF_025860055.1. NCBI lineage: Eukaryota > Metazoa > Chordata > Actinopteri > Cypriniformes > Catostomidae > Xyrauchen > Xyrauchen texanus. The sequence continues at coordinate 17,481,352 of NC_068316.1, forward strand.
CCATTGAAATCCCCACATCGCCTCCAGCACCAGCCGAGCTGACCTCGTACCCATAGGCAAAAGGTGTGACACAGGGGGCAGCTGGAGCGACTTTCCCATGGAGGAAGGAAAGCCGCAACCGCAACGTTGTCATGGTCATGTTCTCGCAATGAGAATGCTGCCTCAAAGTGATTGTTGCCCAGACAAGTGAAGCAGCACCTGTGGCCATCAGTGGTGGAGAGATAAAGACCGCATCCAGGAACTATACAAAGACGGAAAGGCAAAATGTGTTTTCACGTCAATGTGTTTTGCTCTAATAGAGAAAATATACTCTCTTGGCCCAGGTGCGTACTCTGCACTACTCGTGCTGAAGGAGAAAAGGCTGCTGGAATGTGCTGTATATCCAACAGCATACTCTTCTTCATTTAGAGGTGATTGGACCAACAGTGGGATCCAGCTCGCTTACACACAACCGCTCAGCTCCGAAGAAAAAAATTGACCGCATTCCAGCTCCTTTTATACGCGTATGTCCGGGGAAGTGGCATGCAAATTAAACTCGCCAATTCTCATTGGCCTTTTCTCAAAGATTGGAGGTCTTTGGGGCTCCCAAGTGCGACCCCTTGTGTCACTAGATCGATACAACGTTGAGTGAACATCACTTTTTAGGTTATTTTATGGGGTCTTTGGGGGGATAATAAATGCCAAAAAAATCCCCTGCTAGTTAAAATAAATCATCTATGATTCTGTTTTTTAAATACTAAAATTATACATCTATAATCCAGTTTTTTTTTTTGTACCTCTTTAGTGCTCTTTACACATAGGTTCCATTGGGTGCTTGAAAACAACACAGAAGCATAACTGCTTGTAAGGTTCTGATGAAAATTTAGAAACTTTTGTAATAACAAACAACAGCTTTGTTATTTATGAGGAAAAAATAATCTTAATCCGTTGAGTGTAAGCAGCAGGGGCTCAAGCACTTGCAATGTTTACCAAGACGCATAGAACTGTACACATCAGCTCTGGTTTTTTTGTGGTTGTGTGCAGATTTTGTTTGCATTAATGAGCTCATGGAGTAATTCAGGCAACTGGTTGCTGTCTGCCTGCACTAGACCCAGACCAAGATTAACAATCACAGTTAATGAGATGAGTGTAAGAATCTGACTTTGCTCTTGTCAATTTATCACTATGCCACATGTAAACACTTTTTAATGACCTCTGATCTCACATCCTTTTGTAAAGGTGCAATCTGGTGGACTTGCAGTACAACAAATCTAGTCAAATAAATACATTTGCACAGCAAAATGAGTCCTGTCTTGTAAACGAGTTTAGCTGGATTTGAAGGCTATAAGTGCTTATAGGGATTGAGCAGTCATGGTGCATCAGTGAGACTTAAGGTCTTTAAAGTATTTTGTGATTAATATTAATTTTTAACAAAGCTTAAGTCATCTTGAATTGCAGGCAGCTCATTTATAAAAAAAAAAAAATGATTTGCAAACTACAGACCTCAGTGGGTTTTTGGGCAGTTTGGATGAACAAATGTGATATACATAAAAAAAATAACTTTTACTATGGCTTAATCTTTTAGGTATTCTTAAAGTTATAGTTAGCTCAAAAATGAAGATTATGTCTTAATTTATTCACGCTCATGTTGTTTCTATTTGTATTTTGTGGAACACAACATTTTTACATTTTGAATAATGTTCACACTCCTCTTTACCATACAATGAAAGCGTCAAGTGACCAGGGGATGTCAAGCTGCGTTCCTCCCAGTGAGCCTACTTGCACAATCTGTGCAAGGTCAGGGAGGATGAGGAACAAGTCAACCTTTTGGCGCCGTATTTGCCCACCCAGACTTGGTTCTAGGACCTCAGGCTCCTCACGACAGCACCTCCCTGGCAAATTCCCCTGAGGAAGGACCTTCTTTCCCAGGGACGGGGCACAATCTGGCACGCAGAAGACTTAAGTGGTCTACCGCCCGCTGTGGTAAACAAGATCGCTCAGGCCAGGGCTCCTTCTACAAATGCAGCTGTATTCCCTGAAGTGGCTTGTGTTCGCTAAGTAAGACCCCCAGAGATGCGCAGTTGGCCCTGTGCTTTCCTTCCTGCAGAAGAAGCTGAAGGGGCGGCTGTCACCCTCCACCCTGAAGGTGTACGTAGCTGCTATAGCAGCGCAACACGACGCAGTTGAAGGTATGTCCCTTAGTAAGCACGACCTGATCATCAGGTTCCTGAGAGGCCATGCCTCTTTCCCTCATTGGACTTCTCCTTGGTCCTGCTGGGCCTTCGGAGAGCCCCGTTCGAGCCCCTAGAATCAGTCAAGTTAAAGGCCGTCTCATTAAAGACTGCCCTCCTGACCACGCTCACTTCCATCAAGTGGGTTGGGACCTGCAAGCATTCTCTGTCAGCGAAATGTACCTGGAGTTTGGTTTGGAAGGCTCTCATGTGATCCTGAGACCCCAACCAGGCTATGTGCACAAGGTTCCCACGACTCCCTTTAGGGATCAGGTGGTGAACCTGCAAGCACTGCAGACCCAGCCTTATCATTGCTTTTTCCAGTTCGTGCTTTGCACATCTACTTGGGTTGCATGCAGAGCTTTAGACGCTCTGAGCAGCACTTTGTCTGCTCTGGTGGACAGCGGAAAAGGAGCGTTGTCTTCAAACAGAGGCTTGTATGGCCTACTCCCATGCTAGTTACGTCGCTTGCCCCCCTCAGGGATGTGGGGAACTACATGACGTCTTTTGGGGCTTTGGGGGAGTTTACGAGCAGTCTGATGCACCTGCTATTACGCACGCAGCAGCTTGCTTGCATCTGCATTGGCAGTTCACGTAACACAGTTCAGCTGTTGTGGCGTTTTTCTATAAGGACCCCTAGTGTCACTACATCGACACACGTTGAGTGAGTGACAGAAGTGGAACGTCTCGGTTACTGTCGTAACCTCCGTTCCCTGATGGTGGGAACAAGACATTGTGTCCCTCTTGCAACAACGCTGTACTACCCGCTGAAATGGCCGGGACCTTGTCTCGGCTCCTCAGCACAAAACCTGAAAGAGAGTGGGCATTTCTTCTCCTTTTATACCTGTATGTCCAGGGGAGTGGCATGCAAATTCCACTCGCCAAATCCCATTGGCCTTTTCTCAATGACTGAGGTGTTTCGGGGCTCTCAAGAGCGACCCCTAGTGTCACTATATCGACACAACATCTCGTTCCCTCCATCAGGGAATGGAGGTTACGAACCGATACGTTTTCACTGTATGGAAAAGAGCACCAAAAACATTATGGCTAACATTCTCATATTGCGTTACATGGAAGAAAGAATGTCATACAAGTTGGGAACAAAATAAACATGAGAAAATTATGGCAGAATGTTCATATCTGTGTGAACTAGTATTCCTTTAAGTGTCTCTTTAGATAACCAAACCCCTACTGCAAATCCTCAATCAGCCCATCTCCATCCAATCCTAAAGAGCATATGGATCACAAATAATATGCTTAACATTTCACCAGATGTAGAGATCAACAGAAGGATTTCTTTTTGAGAAGCCTTTTAGACTATCTCCCCAGCAGAGTTGGAAATTAAGGAGAACAAATTGTTTGTATTACCAAAATGACCTCACAAATCACATCGCTCCACGAAAAGCAGCAGGCTGCTGTCAAAAGCACTCAAAGCCTTGAGCTTCACTGGGTGCTGTTGAAAACCCCTCCACACACACATGCACACACACAACCACACACATGGAGCCATTCATACCTTCAAAAAAACTCCCTCTTCCTCTTGCTTCACTGCAGGGTCAGCCCTCAGGGTGAGCAGACTGAAACAGTCATTATGGATCAGTATGGAGAGCTTGCTTTAATGTGAAAGATACTCAGGTTTTGTTGCATTTAAAGTTCAACAGCTGTAGCTGAGAAACCGTAACTGTGATACTATATAGCCTTTTTTTTTTGGCTCACTACTTCATTGTGATTTAAGTTTACTGACTATTTTGCTCTTTAAAATATGTTTTACTGAATAACCAGCTTAGATGCACATGAAAATCAGTGTTGGAATTAGGCTGCTTTATGCTGGTTAGTGTTGGTTTGGTCCTGGTCTAGATGGACTGACTGCCTTAGTATTACCTTTTTCCATATACAATGAAAGTGAATGGTGACTGAGCTCTGAAAGGGATTGTTCACCCAAAAATGAAAATTATTTCATCATTTACTCCCATTTACTCATTTACATCCCTGATGTGTATGACTGTATGTTTTCAGCTGAACACAAACAAAGATTTTTAGAAGAATATTTTAGCTCCGGTGTTCCAAAAAATGCAAGTGAATTGTTGCCAGAACTTTGAAGCTCCAAAAGGTATATAAAGGCAGCATAAAAGTAATGACTTTTGACTCCATGTGACTCCTATGTTTAAATACATATCTTCAGAAGCTATATGATATGTGTGGGTGAGAGACAGATTCATATTAAAGTATTTTTTTCCATATATTCTCCTCCCTTCCCAGTTGGTGGTGATATGCACAAAGAAAGTAAATCGCCAAAAATGAAAGTTTCCTTCCATCTCCTTTTGTGTTCTACAAGGGAAGGAAAGTCATACAGGTTTGGAACAACATTTAATTAAATGGATAGTTACAGAACTGGTTAAGATAGTTAAGAAGCCTGGTGGGAACAACCAGCATCTAAAACAAATGATGCATTTTGTCTTCTGTGTTCTCCTAGCTGTTAAATTATATATCATATAACACAGTGTAGGATGTGTATCATAATCTGCTGCTGATGTGAAATCAGTTCTCACCAGTAAAGCTTAGACACTTGTTGAGCTAAAATCCTTGTAAAAATGTCTTTTCACAAGTTTTTGACATTGAGAACAAACTAGAAATAAACCTTTTTTAAAGGTCCCCATACAGAAATATCATAGAGATTGACAGCGGGTAACAACACAGAGTCAATAATAGGCCTGCTTACTTATCTGTCAGTCAGATGTCAGAGTACCAGCACCATGTAATCCAATACAACTGACTCTAATTCCTTCTGACTACCAGAATATGACCTGAGATCTGTAAGGACACAAAATGCCTTCATTTGTTTTTCATTGGAATCCAAAGCTTGTCCTTTTATGAATATAATATTCCTCAATTCCTGTGAATGCAATGTTGCTTAGATTATTTCAAGTGTTTAGAACAGATGCTATAGCTGTGTTCTTTAGTGGATCTGTATTTTTCTCTCTGTTGTGTTTATTAGCTTAGCTCATACAGTGGATGTAGGAGTGTAATGATTCCCATTTTAATTATATTAAATATAAAAAAATAAAGCATGTGTGATGAAGGTTGGCCTTTGTGCATGGTCTCAGTGGAGCCCACTGTTTAATAGAGGCTTGAGAGAGCTTGTGATCATCCAACCAGCACAGGAGTGGTGTAATGTGCTCTCACTCCGAACTGGCATCAGCACCACTGCACTTATGAAAGAGGGCCAAGTAATAAGTCACTAGTGTGTGTTTTGATTTGCCCCATGCTAAGCGTTTGGCTTTACTACCATGACTGCTCGAGCTCAGACACAAAATCTGAAAATGGAAACATTGAGTCAAGTGAATGCATCTTCACAGCTGCAGTGTTTATGTCATGTTTGGTAAGATGGGAATGCGATTGTCTTTCAGTTGTATGAATGCCACTGATGAGGTGTGCATAAGCCTTTATGCACACATATATGCATATCTGGTCATTTGTTTCAAGCTCACTGCAGACAAACACAAAGAAAGTTCAACCATAATCCATAAACTACACTTGCTCATGGTGTAGATAATGTTAGACATAATATAAGAATAACAAGTCTGTAATGCTATTTTGGTTATTATATATTTAGTATATATATATATATAATAGTACTGACCGATTTATCGATATTAAGAAGCCTGGTGGGAACAACCAGCATCTAAAACACAGCATGTGCTTGTGTTTTCAGCAAGGTGATGCATCTTGTCTTCTGTGTTCTCCTAGCTGTTAAATTATATATCATATAAAACAGTGTAGGATGTGTATCATAATCTGCTGCTGATGTGAAATCAGTTCTCACCAGTAAAGCTTAGACACTTGTTGAGCTAAAATCCTTGTAAAAATGTCTTGTCACATATATGCAGATCTGGTCATTTGTTTCAAGCTCTCTGCAGACAAACACAAAGAAAGTTCAACCATAATCCATAATCTACACTTGCTCATGGTGTAGATAATGTTAGACATAATATAAGAATAACAAATCCGTAATGCTATTTTGTTTATTATATATTCAGTATATATATATATATATATATATATATATATATATATATATATATATATATATATATATATATAGTGCTGACCGATTTATCGATATTAGCCTTCCATATATCGTATCGGCATATATGTTTACTGATATGCGCAGATATGAAATCTTTTTTTCAGATCATAATGCAGAAAACAATGCTTGAATTGGTGTCATAATGTAGTTTGTCCAGCAGAGTGCACTCTGACTCCATTGTATACAGAGCTGAGCTGACGGTGGTTCTGCAGACAGGGCGGAGTTAAGCGGTGTCTTCTCTGTAAGTTGCTAACTAGTTTGTGAAATACATACTGGAAAGTTAATAAACAATGACCCCATCATTTTCCCTTTTCAATATAACTAATCTGATGTTAACCCTGTCCCTGACATCCATGTTACTCATGTTTATCACATCTGTTTGCTACATATATATATATTTTTGTCAGAGCATCTTTTTGCAGCTCAGCAGACAATAATATGGTGGTGAATTGTGTCTATTGAGTGTTGATTTCACGCTATGTTGTTACCTAGTTGGTGAGATGCAATGCAGGAAAGTAAAATGCACAATGTGCATCTTTTACTCTCCGTGACAATTAGCTTATAGCTAACTAGCTAATCATGTATCTACTTTCATAGCTTGTCAGCTGAATGGAAGCTAATGTGTAAACATGTATTCACAGTTTCAATCAAACAATTCCAGCCATTGCATTTATAAAATGTAATATTTAAAAGTCTGGTTTTCCACCATTGAAAATTTCCCCTTAACTTGAATAGCAGATTACGATGTAACACCGCTGCCGCTGTTTATCTCTTGACTCGGCAGGTATAAATGCTTCTTGTTTAACAACCTGCCCCTAATTGACTAGCAGTATTAAAATAGACAGCATTTGACTGATACTAAACAGTAATACTGATGTTAATTGAGCTATTTATTTTATTTTTATGTATTCTTTATTTTAATGGTCAGCAACTGACTGATACTCAACATACAGTACTGATGTTTATTAAGATATTTATTGTATTTTTATTTGTTCTTTATTTTCTTAGTGTTGATTTCATACAATGTATAATAATAATGTCAGTTGTACTTTGATAAAAATATTTGTTTAAGAAAGCAGGCTTCTGAGTACATTTGCATAGTCATATCAGGGCAAAATCAGTTCACAATTCATATAGAAACGGTCTGTTTTCATTAAAGCTCAAAAATTAACTAAATCGGTAATTGTTGAATTTTCCCCCTCTAAATATATATATATATATATAACACCAAATACCATCAAACTATGTTACGTTGTTTGCCGGAAATTACCTCAACACGACTGTGTGAGAAATGTGGGCTTTTAGTTTGAAAACATGGCAGAATTTGATTTTGTAGCTGCATTATGAACATGTGCAATTGGTAATGTTGGGGGGGGTTTTCTGTTTTTTTTGGTGCACCTGCTCGAGACTCAACAACACCTTATGTGACAACTTAAAATGAGACTGATGAACTACAGAGAACAAAATGCTGTCACTAGCATCCGAAGGCGGAGACACTATCTTCTATATAGTAATATACAGTGCCTTGCGAAAGTATTCGGCCCCCTTGAACTTTTCGACCTTTTGCCACATTTCAGGCTTCAAACATAAAGATATAAAACTGTAATTTTTTGTGAAGAATCAACAACAAGTGGGACACAATCATGAAGTGGAACGAAATTTATTGGATATTTCAAACTTTTTTAACAAATAAAAAACTGAAAAATTGAGCATGCAAAATTATTCAGCCCCTTTACTTTCAGTGCAGCAAACTCTCTCCAGAAGTTCAGTGAGGATCTCCGAATGATCCAATGTTGACCTAAATGACTAATGATGATAAATAGAATCCACCTGTGTGTAATCAAGTCTCCGTATAAATGCACCTGCTCTGTGATAGTCTCAGAGGTCCGTTTAAAGCACAGAGAGCATCATGAAGAACAAGGAACACACCAGGCAGGTCCGAGATACTGTTGTGGAGAAGTTTAAAGCCAGATTTGGATACAGAAAGATTTCCCAAGCTTTAAACATCCCAAGGAGCACTGTGCAAGCGATAATATTGAAATGGAAGGAGTATCAGACCACTGCAAATCTACCAAGACCCGGCCGTCCCTCTAAACTTTCAGTTCATACAAGGAGAAGACTGATCAGAGATGCAGCCAAGAGGCCCATGATCACTCTGGATGAACTGCAGAAATCTACAGCTGAGGTGGGAGACTCTGTCCATAGGACAACAATCAGTCGTATACTGCACAAATCTGGCCTTTATGGAAGAGTGGCAAGAAGAAAGCCATTTCTTAAAGATATCCATAAAAAGTGTAATTTAAAGTTTGCCACAAGCCACCTGGGAGACACACCAAACGAAGGTGCTCTGGTCAGATGAAACCAAAATCGAACTTTTTGGCAACAATGCACAACGTTATGTTTGGCGTAAAAGCAACACAGCTCATCACCCTGAACACACCATCCCCACTGTCAAACATGGTGGTGGCAGCATCATGGTTTGGGCCTGCTTTTCTTCAGCAGGGACAGGGAAGATGGTTAAAATTGATGGGAAGATGGATGGAGCCAAATACAGGACCATTCTGGAAGAAAACCTGATGGAGTCTGCAAAAGACCTGAGACTGGGACGGAGATTTGTCTTCCAACAAGACAATGATCCAAAACATAAAGCAAAATCTACAATGGAATGGTTCACAAATAAACATATCCAGGTGTTAGAATGGCCAAGTCAAAGTCCAGACCTGAATCCAATCGAGAATCTGTGGAAAGAACTGAAAACTGCTGTTCACAAACGCTCTCCATCCAACCTCACTGAGCTCGAGCTGTTTTGCAAGGAGGAATGGGCAAAAATTTCAGTCTCTCGATGTGCAAAACTGATAGAGACATACCCCAAGCTGACTTACAGCTGTAATCGCAGCAAAAGGTGGCGCTACAAAGTATTAACTTAAGGGGCTGAATAATTTTGCACCTCAATTTTTCAGTTTTTTATTTGTTAAAAAAGTTTGAAATATCCAATAAATTTCGTTCCACTTCATGATTGTGTCCCATTTGTTGTTGATTCTTCACAAACAGTTTTTATATCTTTATGTTTGAAGCCTGAAATGTGGCAAAAGGTCGAAAAATTCAAGGGGGCCGAATACTTTCACAAGGCACTGTAATCACATATAATATAATCAAGGTCTACACAGAGAACTTGGGTTCATCAGAGAATACATGGGACATTGCTAACTGTTCCTTTCAGCTCTCTGGAAATGTATTAATCTGCTTTGATGAAGAGAAGCACACTAGTTTTACTGTCTGACCAGTTTGTTGACATTTTTCTTACTTCCGAGTCATCGATGTTTAACGGCGCAGAATAATTGCGTCATCTTCATCAGAATGTTCTTACATCAGCCGAAACCACTAATCGTATGGCTCTGTTCACACATAGCATCAATCTGGAAATGTATAGAATTTTCAAAAGTGTCGAGTTCACACATGAACTCTGAACTGGAAATTGTATGTTATTTTCTGGAAAAAGATGTGTGTGTGAATATGAGTAATGTAACCCAATTATTATTTTATTTTTTAAATGATTGACATGTCGAAATGTATTTTTGTGTTAATTAACATTAGCTACAAATGCTGTCGATTGTTCCTAATTTGTATTGAACCCAGAATATTCCTTTAAAATGCAACTAATGTATTTATCACATAAATATAATTATGCAGAGCCTTCAGATAAGCCAGGTAGTATTTTGTACCCATTAAGCTTTTATCAATAATTCCAACAATCAGTTTCCTTTTATGGTTTTTCTTTGAAAACACCAAGCAATCTATTAATTCAGCCATCCCTCTGTATATCCCATATTTCTGTAGATGTAATCTTTGATCATTAGAGACTCCTCTGACCCCCTCATGAACATTTCAGAGGATCTGAATGCACAAATTTGGACCATCTCATTTGGCACCTGTTAACACATTTCAGACCCATCACACTCCTGGGGTCTGTTTAAAGTAAACAGCATCTGTGCTGCTGATAAATTAGTTTTCAGTCACATGTTTACTTTTATCAACTCACTAAAAGAGCATTGTGGGAATCAGTGACCGCTTGCTAGATTATCTCCTTGTGAAAATCCCCAAAGCATAAAAAATATGTATTTATTGAGTGAATACTTTTTAGTTGAAGTAACATTTCCTCTTAACATACTGAAAATTTAACCACTAAGCCACTTACTAAGACTAAATTGGTTGCCCATATACTGTAGGTTGTACATTCTCTTCGCATCTCTTGACCAAATGTCATGATGTCATGTCCCAAGAACCAATGTTTGATGTTTGGTTTGACATAGACATCATATTTGATTTCAGCGCTTTATTAATGATTTGATTTGAGAGTGGGGAGGAGTTGGGTGGTTGACTGAATTGTTTTGTAGTAAAGTCTTTACCTCCAGTACAGGGAGTTTTGAGTTTCTAATCCACCTTACTATATGTATTTTTTAAATTGAATGAAAGAAGATTGCATCGGTATGTCAGTGGATGAATAACATTAGCAGGGACAAATATGTTTGAAATTTGCTTTGCGAATTAACTGGAAAGGAGCGTGAGCTGCGGAACAAGTAGAGTGCTCATTTGGACGCACGTGAGAACGTCGCTGCCCGCTGTCACTCAACGAAACTGATAACAGCCGCAACGAGCACTCATTAAAACATAAAAAAAAATAACAAACCCCACAGCTGAAATGCTACTTATTATAACACACAAATGAAAAAGTATCTCCTGCTCAAGAACTGGATATGTTTCTTCTGCTTTAGACAATTACCTGACAAAAGCTGTTTCAAAAAGTGGTGGTGACAAAATTGGCAAAGGCAAAAAGTGGTAGGGTCATGTCCTACCAGTCCCACCCATAAATTATGCCAATTATTATTACATTTATTTCAATCAGTTTTGACATTTTATAATATCTCAGCTAAATTACAACAATTTATGATTTATTCTGCTTGTAGAAAATCAACAGTGTACATTATAGAACATTTCCAGGGTTGGGAGGGTTACTTTTAACATGTATTCCACTACAGATTACAGAATGCTGTAAAATGACATTTGTAACGTATTCCATTAGATTACTTAAAGTCAGTAAAGTAATCGAAATACTTTGGATTACTTCAGCACTGGTAGATTTGTTCACTTGTTTTGACTATAAAAAATCTGCCAGTACAGTCAAACAAAATACATATGTTAAATACATTCTCTAAAAACCTAAATATCTTATTCAGTGTTGTTTCTAAAACACGATAAATCAAAATGATCATGTTTTAAGGATTTTTATATTTTTACAGCAAAACAATAAAAACATTATCATCAAGAATATGATTTTTGCCCTAATTTCAAAGGTCTTACTAGATAAACAAACAAAAAAAGATTTCACGTGGATTTTCTTGATAAAAATATATGATCATGCCTTGTAAAAGGTGCATGTATAATAGCTAGAAATAGCATTTTAGCTTAGCATAAAGCTAAATGTTCACATGATAATTTCAACAAGGTTTATTTCTATTTCAGCTCCAAACTTACTTCTCTTTCTGCTTGTATGAATGTAACACATCATAAGAAAGTTTCACCGCTGTTCAAATGCATTTTGGATCACATCATTTATAGGGGTAAATGTTTTCCCACTGCATAGACTAAATATTAAATTAAACAAATGACAATAAAATGCAAAGTAATCTCTTCAGAAATCAAAATACTTTTTGAATGTAACTGTATTCTGATTACCAAAGATTTAAATTGTAACTGCAGTGGAATACAGTTACAAATATTTTGATTTTTAAATACGCAATCTCGTTTCATGTATTCCGTTACTCCCCAACCCTGCCTTGTACTTGGGTGTGAACATGTGCATGTGTGCACAAACACTGTTTGAGTGCAAAGTACATTCACTAGCACTTTATTAGGAACACTATTGCCCTGATAAATTACCAGACATGTTCTTCTGCTGTTGTGGCCCATGCGTCTCAAGGTTCGATGTGTTGTGCTTACTGAGATGCTATTCTACTCACTACAATTGTACAGAGTGCCCTTACCAAAATATAGAGTTCATTACAAATTTGCAGCAAACTTGCCTGCAAAATTAGCTTTGCAGCGTACATCCGGCTAGTTTGCCATAACTCTACATTTTTTTGTAAGGGTGGTTATCTGAGTTACCGTAGCCTTTCTGTCAGCTCGAATCAGTCTGGCCATTCTCCATTGACCTTTCTCATCGACAAGGCATTTCTGTCTGCAGAACTGCTGCTCACTGGATGTTTTTTGTTTTTGGCACCATTCTGAGTAAACTCTGGAGACTGTTGTACTTGAAAATCCCAGGATATCAACAGTTACAGAAACCAGCCCATCTGGCAACAACAATTATGCCACAGTGTAAATCACAGATCATATTTTCCCCATTCTGATGGTTAATGTGAACATTAATTGAAGCTCCTGATCCGTATCTGCATGATATTATGCATTGTAATGCTGCCAATCTATTGGCTGATTAGATAATCGGACATTGTAAAAGAAATGCTGTAAACTTACTGCCAAATTCCTTCAGCAATCTACTGTGATTCTTAAATACAGTAGTTTGCTGTAAAAAAATTGCATTCATGGGAGATCAAGAGCAGGCTCACTGTAAAGTGACTAGTTTTACGGTAACTAGCTGTTGTTTGCAATGCATTAGGGGAAATGAACATTCAAAATCAGGATATTATCTTGGTGAAAGCTAGTGACATTTTGAAAGGTATATTTTAAATCCTCCCATGAAAATTGATGTTTCTGACCAACTCCTCTGTTCTTTATCATCTCACATCAGCCTTTACTTGTCTGTCTAATGAGAAGTCAAATTTAAATAAGTATTAATCAACCTTTGAAGCAATGTCTATATTAAATGTAAAATGTTGCCAGGATTGAACAGTATATTTTTTATTTAAAAACAAAACAAAAAAAACTGTACACAGTAAAATAATAGTATAGTACTGCATTGTGGATTATAATGGTGAAGTACCCATAAGCATTTGCGCTTGAATACGTACAGTATGTATGCTTTGGCAATGCATTGGAGCTACAAAAAAAAAAAAAAAACACATGTACAAAATGTTTTATTCAGAATTAATAGAAGTCTTAATTTTATTTATTATTGTTGTTTTGTTATCAATAGTTGTGTCACCATTATGGTGATTGGTGTTGTAGTTTATAACAGCTGGGTCTTTGTGTATTTAGGAATAAAACTCAGAGTCAGGTTTTGCAATAATCAAATGAGAGAGCTTACACTGATTGTTCTCTGTAGGTTCAATAAGCATCACTAACCGATGAGATACAACAGTTAGATAGACAAGAAGTCAAAGTTACGTTTTACAAACTTTTCAAAGTAATTATAGTCACATGCAAATTACATAAGGGTGTCATCGTACCACAATTTCTAGCATTCTGGTAGGTCATCTACAAACATTTGAACAAATTGCAATGGACTGTGTCCGTATTCGGGGCAAAAAAGAATTGTTAGCCACAACATGAATCAAGGACCCACCCTTGGTTGAGACAAACTTATGATCAGATATCATAAGTTTGCCATCAGGTATGGCTACTCCTTATTCCTTTACATCAAAGGGGTACCAAGTTCAGAAAGTTATTTTCGACTATGGCAAAGTCACATTTGAGAGGGCACAATAACCGTAAATAATTCAGAGACATAAGTTATCTAGACATTCAATGTATCATTGCTATCTTCTCCTCCTAAGACTTGCTGGAACGTCGGGCCTCACTATCTGTGGAACATTAGGACAGAGCACAGAGAGAACACAGAAACATACTCATGGCCAAAAGAAACATATCACATTAAAGAAACTAAAATCTTTCTCTCTCTCTCTCTCTCTCTCTCTCTCTCTCTCTCTCTCTATATATTGAATACTGATTGATTAAAATAGAATCAAATAGTTTTAGAATAATTGATTAATTATATAATAATTATAACAGATACATATGTTAAGATACAGTAAATGCATATTCTCCAGAAGCCGGGCTAAATGAGTAATCACTTTTACTGCACTCCTGGCATAAGCCAGACCCTCAGTCACCCCTTATATCAAATACATGTTAGTTGCACATTACAGTAAAAGAAAAAAATTGAAAATTGTTTCATATAATAAAAATAAAAGAGGACGATAAAAGAGAAGGTATAACTTGTAAAAAATAAAATGATTTCGAAAATCCACCCGTTCACTGTTCTCTTGAGCTGGCACCTTGGACCTTCTTTATTATTATATTATGTTCATCCAGCCAGTCAATTAGTAAGTAGAACACAAGATGTTGCACTGTGCTACTTGGAAGACAAAACCTAAGGTTAGACAAAATATCTGATCCTACCTTGCAAATAGTGATGAATTACACATAAAACATAAAACCAAATACAGTAAAGGATATTTCAGCTAAATTATATCAGCAAATTTAGTTCTTGATGAACTTACAGTATAACATGAGTTGTTAACAAGACACACACAGAAATCAACGCAACAATGATGACAATAAACAACCATTCTTTTATGTAAAAAAAGTCAAAGCTGAACATTAAAATACAAGTAACTTAGACTGCAACAAAAACATTGTCAAAATAAAATGTCACAGTGCATGCTGGGAACTTAGCTGTTAATTTCAATAACAGTGGATAGTATATAATTTAACACCAGTAAACAGTAAAACACCGTCTTTTTACAGTAACATGCTGGCAACCCTGCTTCCAGTTCTTTACTGTTTTTTGATGAGAAAATCTTTAACAGTGCATGAATAAGTAGATGTAAAGGTGTTCCTAATAAAGTTCTCAGTGAGTATATGCAATTTGTGTGAAAGATGCAGTACCTAGTGGAGCAGGTAGGGACCATCCGTAGGGGTGTAAAATCAAAAATCATTTAAAAATAAAAGAAAGTTAATATATATATATATATATATATATATATATATATATATATATATATATATATATATATATATATATATATAATGTGTGTGTATATATATATATATATATATATATATATATATATATATATATATATATATATATATATATATATAATGTATATATATATATATATATATATAGAATGTATATATATATATATATATATATATATATATATATATATATATATATATATATATATATATATATATATATATTAACTTTCTTTATTTTTAAATGATTTTGACTTTAACTCTAGGATGGTATATATATATATATATATATATATATATATATATATATATATATATATAACAACAACAATATATATTTTTAAAAGATGAGTAAAAGAATCAAAAGCACCCCAAAGTAAAAACTGTAGGTAATAAAAGAGATACAAATTAAAATAATAAATAGACCTAAATATGGATAATATATTAATGTCAGTATAATAAATAGACATTAATATACTGTCTGCATTGTTATCACAGGACCTCACTATTATATTTAATTTCTGCAAGTGGCATCCAGTTATCATCCTGAAAACAAATATTGTTTATTTGCTTTCTTATCAAACAGTCCAATCAAATAATGGCTCAAGAAGAAGATTAACATGTTAAAATATTAAATTCTTGTAGTTGACCACAAACTGCCTTCTCTTTGCCTTTCTACCTTCCGTAAAGAAAGAAATTGTGAGAAAATGTAAAGATTTAAAAAAAATTATTTAAAGAAACTATCTTTTCTTATTCGATTAGATGTTAAAAGTGGACGTGTGTAACCTGCACACACACACACACAAGATGAGACAGTCACAATGTCGGAGGAAACTGCTTTTATTAATAGCAGTGCAGGCAAATGTATAAACAGGGTAAATCCAGAGAAGAGTTGTCGAGGGAAGCGTAGGGTCAAAAGCCGGGGAATCAAAGTGCAGTAAAGGGGCAAATCCGGGAGAGAGTGGTCAACGAGACTGGGGGGGGTCGAAGCCGGGAAACAGGATCAGAGTAACTAGACGGGACTAGTGGGGAGCAAAAGACAGGGGAACAAGGGGAGCTGGCAAGCTAAGAGGAGGACAAGAGGAGTTCAAAACTAGACGAGACTAGCGGGGGGCAAAGACACGGGAAACTAAATACAATAACCAACAGGAGTGAGACGAACGGGTTGTGAAATATATAGGGGCGAGTGCAGGTGTAAACAATGATAGGTGATGAGACGAGTGCAGGTGAAACTAATGTGGTGACTGAGAGCGGGCGCAGGTGTACATAATGTTCTGGCCATTGGGAGCAGGCATGTGAGCCCGAGAGGGGGAGATAGTGTACGAGCATGTGAGCTCGTAGGAGCAAAAACGAGCGTGCAAGCTCGAGCGAGCAAAACGGGCGTGGAAGCTCGAGGGGGCGGAGCGAGGGAGCGGGATTCGTGACAACGTGTAGCAGTTCATATAAGATAATAATGACATATCACACACTATTCTTCCAGCCTTTTTAAATATGTGTTCTAAAAGAATTTTAAATATGCTACTTTTTTATGTGATGAATCAGAATAAATTACTGAATAGCTTTAAGAGAGAGTATTTAGTATTCACTCAGAATACTTCTTTTTAAAAAACTTTAATCTGTTTCTCAAAATATTCTGCCCAAACCTGTATGTTTGCAGTCTACCAGCAGCATCTGTGGATCTGGCACTGGCCCTGGATTTGCCTCTAGGCTTGTATTTACATCTGCCAATACATTCCCATTTAAACCCTCTCTAAAGTGATGACTTATGCCGGTTCCTTCAAGGAGCAGTCTTCCTAGACATGTTGTCTAAAAGAGCTGCTGTCACAAGATTTACAAAGTTTTCAAGTTTACTTCTATGGCAAAGGGAATATGTTAGCTGAATGAAATATTTGGCAAAAAAGAATGCTCGGTAAGCATATGAAGACATCAACAGGCTGTTGTTATGTACTGTGCATACATCATCACAGACTCTTCTATCTTTTAAAAAAAAAGGAATAGTTCACCCAAAAAGGAAACATATGTAATGATGTATGCACCCTATAGTCACTGCAAACCCCTATGAGTTTCTTTCTTTCATTAAACACAAAAAGGGGAGGTTTAGAAGATTGACCCGGATGCTCTTTTCCAAAAAATGAAATTAAATGTGTACTGGAGTTGTTGTGCTCCAAAAAATATGAAAAAGCACCAGTAAAGTACTCAAAAAGAATGTAAAAACTCCATATTACTTGAATGTACTGTGAATTCCAAATCTTCTAAAGACAGTGATAACTTTGTGTGACAGTTTTTCTTATTTCTTTAAAGTTGCCAAGACTATTGTAGAATCTAAGCTTTCCTTGAATCCAATACTTGATTTAACATTATGCATTGCTGTAATGTTTCTTTTTGAAGTGCTCCAGATTACATGATCTTCACAACAGAACACTGCTCTTGTTGTCCTTCACTCTATAAAATGTATTCACATTTGTCACAGCTGA
This sequence comes from Xyrauchen texanus, assembly GCF_025860055.1. Lineage (NCBI taxonomy): Eukaryota > Metazoa > Chordata > Actinopteri > Cypriniformes > Catostomidae > Xyrauchen > Xyrauchen texanus. Next base: position 17,499,063 of record NC_068316.1, read on the forward strand.
AGAACACTCAAAAATCATATTAAATGAGCATAAATCACATCTGGACATCGCCCAAAATTCCTAAAATGTCCTAAATAAAAGTGGCATGAGTGAAATTATGATGCTTTGAAAAAATCAGTGAAACATTCTATTTCAAACACAAGATTGTAATCCTTGACTGAAGAAAAGGAAAGTAGATAAACAGGGTAGGCTCTACATACTAAACTGACCACTGTGTTCACTGACTTGGGAAAAAACAGCTTCATACTGGCCAAAAAATAGGGTGACCAGATTCTTGCTCATGGAAAACGGGACAGCCCCATCCCAGCGAAAATTAAATTGACATATCCTTACCTAGGCACAGATCAACGTGAAGTAGAGGGTGCATCCGCATCTGTAACTGTTGTCACCTTGTATATTTCGCTGTCAGCAATTTTTCTCAGTGTGTGCTTTTCTTTCAAGAGCTTATCGTAAAATGCAGTGCAGTCTAGTCCAAAATGAAGATGTACAAAAAGCACTGCCTTCATGACTGTTACATTGAGTCGAGATTTATCCAGTGCCCATGCTGTGTTCATTAATGAGAAGACACGCTCCACAGATACAGATGTCCCTGGTAGGCATAAAACAAACTCCATGTCCTTGGTTAAGACTCCAAAGTTGATGGTCCTGCTCTCCAGCTTACGAAAAATGTCTGTCCATCTCTTAGGCACGGCTGTCTTTTTCATGTTCCACTCAGTGATGTGGCGAGTGACAATGTTTTTCACGCTAGCCCACTCATCAAAAAGTGTTCTTTCATCAATCAAACTGAAAGTGGGGATTCTGGAATAAAAGTGTTCAAGGCTGCTCTGAATGTCTTTCCACTCTGGGATGTCTCTCAGTAGGGCCCACTCAATAAATAACACATAAATATTCACCGCACAAAATAAATAATCTGCTTCCATGTCATCAGCTTCAACCAGGGCATCCAACTGCTTTTTAATGTCAGAGGGTATGAATGATTCCTCCAGCCTGGCCTGCAAGACTTCTCTCAGGTCATGAATGTTTAAAGCCACTTCTGTGGCTGATATGTTGTTTTGCTCTACTATCTCCAGTGCACGGTTAAAAGTGTCTGTTTGCTTGGGTGCAAAGTCAATCCAAGTGCAAGGATCGATGAAAATGTCTCTTAGAATCTTTGGGCATTTTTCTTGAGAAAGAAAGTATGCATGCAGAACATTGAAAATGTACAGTATTCTTTCAAGAGCAGGACCAATAGAGAGGAAACGTGTGTTGCCATGCTGCAGTAATTTCTGATTGTCCAGCTGCATAAAAGTGAGTCCATTGTATATAACAGCTTCAGATTTGGCGCAGGTAGAAGAAAATTTCTCAATTTTCAACTTGATCAATTTCACAGTGCAGTCAGCCGACCAAAAACTATGGCCGTGCACAACAGAATAAGTAAAAAGTCGTTCACTTGCATGTACCTTGCCAGATTCTGAAATTTGCTTCACAAAAAACTCACTAACACTTGGTGTGGCACACTTACGTTTAGCAGCATCCACATGCTTTTTTGTATAAACATGTTGCACAATGTCGGTGCAGGTGGTTTTAATATAATGCCAATATTAGTTGCACATGTGCAGTGCAAGTCATGGTTTAAAATTAGTAAACAAAGTACATGTTAAGGGCCAGTGTTTAAACAAAGATTTTGTATGAACTGTAAGATTAATGACTAATGTCTTTGAAGTTCATCCTGGATTAACTGCAGAAGTTCACATAGATGCATTGTCCTTTGTTAGTTGGCTGATTTTTTACAATTATTTGATAGTCTGTGTATTCCATTTTAAGACTGTAGTCTTTCATTAGACAAAGGTGATGCAGGCAGAGATCAGTGAGGTGCATCGTAGTTTAGCCAGCAGTACATTTCGGTGAGGTCTATCCTAAATCTAAGGTTCAGGCAGTGGCATATGAAGTACCCCATGTTTTATGGTTTGAGTTGGGATTCATCCCCTGAAGTCCATCATAATAGACTGAAGTGATGTCTGGCTGGCACCGTTGCATTTAGTCGTCATCACTCAGAGACACATTGCAGTGGAGTCTGACACCAAGCAGGAATGGAGCTGGATCTGTCCGGCTCTGTTAACCTCAGGATATGAATCCCAAAGTTGAGACAGGGAAACAAATAGAATAATATTAGTGTAGATGCCATTCAATTTTTTGCAGAGTTATAGCTCATGATAAATGTTTCTGGTTCTGGCAGACCTAACTAAAGCAGCCTAATTGTGAGGTGGTGGATAAATTAGATGTATGCCTGGCTACATAGATGAGCCTTTAGTCTAGACTTAAACTGAGTGAGTGTGTCGGCATCTCGAACAGTGTTAGGGAGACTATTCCATAGTTTAGGAGCCAAATAGGAAAAAGGATCTACCTCCTTTTGTGGATTTTGATATTCTAGGAACTATTAACATGCCAGAATTTTGCAGTCGTAATGAAATATGATAGAATATAGGTAGAAGGTCACTTATGTACTTCAAAAGTTTTCAATTAATACGAAATCTAACAGGTCAATGTAATCATGATAAAATGGGGCTAATATGATCATTGATACGCTCTACTAATTTAGAGAATTGTGAAATTTTGTCAGGTTTTGAAGAAATATAAAGTTGGGCATCGTCGGCATAACAGTGGAACTTATTCCATAATTCCTGATAATATCTCCCTAGGGAAGCATTTATACAAGAGTCCTTAAAACTGCCCCCTGTGGCATTCCATATTTAACCTTTGTTTGATTTGACAATTACTCATTTACACAGAAAAAGTGGTAGCGTTCTACTAAATAGGACCTAAACCATGCTAATTTAAGTCCACAAATGCAACATAATTCTCAAGCCTATTCAAGAGAATGTCGTGATCTATGGTGTCAAAAACAGAACTAAGATCTAAAAGCACTAGAAGAGAAATGCAGCCGCAATCAAATGATAAAAGCAAGTAATTTGTAACTCTGATAATTTCAGTCTCTGTACTGTGATGGGGCCTAAATCCTGACTGAAATTGTTCATATATATTGTGGCAGGGCGGAGGGTGGGGCCGGGTCGTGATCCTACACACCCAGTCCCGTATTAGGCTAATCAAGCCTCCGAGAGGGATAAAGGTCGACTGCAGAGGATCGTGTGGAGAGAGAGATCGTTTACGGACATATCCGTCGTGTGTGTTTGTTTAAGTTTTATATAAAAAATATTATTTATATTATCAAGCCGGTTCTCGCCTCCTCCTTTCCATTGATCTCTTTACAAATATATATACTATTTCTCTTAAATGTTCTAGTATTTTCAACATAAACTGAAGATTTGAAATTGGTGTATAATTAGCCAGTTCTCCAGGATCAAGCTGTGGTTGCTTAATAAGCAATTTGATAACTGCCATTTTAAAGTTTCTTGGGACATTTAGGAATTTATAATACTAAGAAGAGGTTCTGAGATTACAGGGAATACCTCTTTTAAGAGCTTAGTTGGCATTGGATATAACATACATGTTGTGGCTTTTGATGTTTCAATAAGTTTTGTTAGCTCTAGGACCTATGACAGAGAAGGATTGAAGTTGGGACAATGACAATGATGGTGCCACAGATGGCCGACTCAGTGTGGAGCTCTCCAATTCTTTTGTTATTTTTGTTAGTTTTTCCTGTGTTTAGTAATCTTTCTCCAGTCAGTTTTACCAGGGACGAACTGCTGGACATTCGGCAGCACATACCAGATAATCTTTTCCCAGTTTTTTAATATTCAGACGTTTTGCTGGACATTTTAGTCGGAGGCGCAGCTGTGTTGTTTAAACACGGTAGGAGATGCAGGCAAGGTAAGCGAGCTGGCGCGCTGGTCAAGCTCCATCAGCGCGGTGTTCGAACAGCACTGCCAAGCATTCATCTAGCGAATCTCTGCTCTCTTCCCAACAAAACGGATGAACTACATCTCCTCACATGTACAAATAAGGACTTTTCAAACTCTGCTGCCCTGTGCTTCACAGAAACCTGGCTGATTGAAACCATTCCGGACAGCGCATTACATCTGCCGGGCTTTCAGCTGTTCAGAACGGATCGCATTGCGCATCACACTACTCGCCGTGGGTTTTTCTCATTTATTCTGGTGTGTGTTTACATCGCTCCAAACGCGTCTGAGAACATTGCGCTGCAACAGCTGGCTGATCCAATCAAAGACACCAAACAACAATACCTGGACTCAGTTATTATTATTCTTGGGGATTTTCACAAAGCAAATCTCACACGTGAACTGCCCAAATACAAACAGCACCTTTCATGCTCCACCAGAGACAGGAATATACTGGATCACTGCTACACAACTATAAAGGATGCATATCACTCTCTCCCATGTGCAGCTTTGGGACTCTCTGACCACTGTCTGGTTCATCTTCTTCCGACCTAAATCTTGTTGATTTAAATCAACAAAGCCTGTTTTAAGGACTGTAAAGAGATGGACTAATGAAGCAGAGCTGGAACCACAAGCCTGCTTTGACTGCACTGATTGGAGTGTGTTTGAAGCTGCAGCTACAGACCTGGACGAGCTCACAGATACTGTTACATCATATGTCAGTTTCTGTGAGGACATGTGCATCCCTACTAGGACTTTTTTATCATTCAACAATGATAAACCATGGTTTACAGGAAAACTCAGACAGCTTCGCCATGCCAAAGAGGACGCTTACAAGTTAGGGATAAAGTCTTGTATAATCAGGCCAGGAACACACTGAACAAGGAAATCAGAGTGGCTAAAAGAAGCTACTGGAAAACAAGTTTTCAACTAACGACCCTGCATCAGTGTGGAGTGGCTTGAAACAACTTACTAATTACAGGACTCCTACCCCCAACCCTGTGGTGGACCAACGACTGGCTGATGACCTGAATGTGTTTTACTGTATATTTGAAAGGCCCAATCTCACACCCACTCTGACCTTCACTACACACCAACACCTCCTGCAACCCCCCTCCACCCCCCTTCTCCTACTCAACCTGCACTCAAGATCTGTGAAGATGATGTGTGGCGCATCTTTCAGAAGCAAAAGATTAGGAAGACTTCAGGTCCAGATGCCGTCTCACCAGCGTGCCTCCGATCCTGTGCTAACCAACTGGCCCCCATCTTCACTCAGATCTTCAATAGATCACATGAGCAGTTTGAATTTCCATGCTGATTCATATGATCAGTTATTATTCCTGTCCCTAAGAAACCAAAAATCACAGGACTTAAGATCAGACCTGTCGCCCTGATGTCTGTGGTCATGAAGTCATTTGAGAGACTGGTGTTGGCCCACCAGAATGACATCACTGGACCCTTTCTAGATCCCCTTCAATTTGCTTATCATGCAAACAGGTCTGTGGATGATGCAGTCAACATGAGATTGCATCATATCCTGCAACATCTGGACAGAATGGGGACATATGCAAGGATCGTTTTTGTGGACTTCAGTTCGGCTTTCAACACCATCATCCCAGCTATTCTCCGGACTAAGTTAAACCAACTCCCTGTTCCTATGTCTATCTGTCAGTGGATTACCAGCTTTCTGACAGACAGGCAGCAGCTTGTGAGACAGGGGAAATTCACTTCTATCGGGAAGACACGCAGGCTTGAGTGAAGTTTAAGATGCCATTTATTTGATAGATGTAGAACAGAAAGTAATGTCTCTCTCTTTGGTGTAGGCCCCGTCCGGCAGTTGTACCCGGAACCGTCATGTCCTGCCGGAGATAGGAGGCAGGGGCGAGGAGCCTACCCCCAAAAAGAGAGAAAGTAGTATACTAACCCCAAAAGAGATGATCCAGTTTGGTACGAACAAGGTCTTGGTTAGGCGTTCATTCTGGAGGAGGAATTAAGAGATGCGAGCATCGGAATTTGACATGAAATTTGCAATACCTCTGGTGTGGTTGTGTGAAGCCTTTGTGATGGGAAGCAGTTTTTCTTTTTCTCTCTCTCCTCGAGTTAGATTTCGTACCTGTGCATTTCCTCTTTGTCCTCGAGTGTGATTTTGGGCACTCCGTCAAGAGCCCCTGCTTGAGCAGAATCTTTGCTTTAGGCCAGCATTGCTGTGCAGTGTATTTGTTGAAAGATAAACAACATTTGATATGAAAACCCTCCGGCAAGGGAAAAGTTGTTTGAGGTATCTTTTCCGAAGGGGACAACGTGTGTAGAGCCATACGATAATGGTGACGTTGCGTGCAGTCCCTTCATTGAAAGACATTGATATGAAAACCCTCCGGAGAGGGAAAGTTGTTTGAGGTATCTTTGCTGAAGGGGACAACGTGTGTAGAGCCATACGATAATGGCAACGTTGCGTGCAGTCCCTTCGTTGAAAGACATTGATATGAAAATCCTCCGGCGAGGGAAAGTTGTTTGAGGTATCTTTGCCGAAGGGGACAACGTGTGTAGAGCCATACGATAATGGCGACGTTGCATGCAGTCCCTTCGTTGAAAGACATTTGGTATGAAAACCCTCCGGCGAGGGAAAAGTTGTTTGGGGTATCTTTGCCGAAGGGGACAACGTGTGTAGAGCCATACGATAATGGCGACGTTGCGTGCGGTCCCTTCATTGAAAGAAAACAATATTGATATGAAAACCCTCCGACGAGGGAAACGTTGTTTGAGGTATCTTTTCCAGAGTGAACGCATACATAACGCCATACAATAATGGCGATGTTGTCGTGCCATACCTTGTTGAAAGATATCTCGTTATGGTGCGAAGCTTTCCGGCGATGGCGGCTGGCTTGAGCAAAACCTATGCGAAGGAACTGTGCTTGAGATTATGGAATCCCGGCGAGGGGGAGGGGGGGCATAGTTATGCGCTATCCTTGCAAATGGTGGGCTTGCTTGAATTGAATCATTGTGTAGGTAAGGATGAGCTGGGGAAGAGCCACCAACCACCACCAGATATGCATGAGAACTTATGGCTGATGGGGAGCTGAGCTTGTTTGATGATTTGGGTCAAGTTGACTATTTCTGGTACGATTGTGGAGAGCAGCGGCTGAGCATCTTCATTGTAGATTCCAGTATACCTCGAAGGGTGCCCGTAGAGCTGGTCTGTGGAACTCCTGCGAAGCGAGGGAGGGGGTCAGAGACTACGTTGAAAAACCCGGGAATGTGTCTGGCTGGGATGAAGTTACAGGAAATGCTCTGCCTTGTCTCATAGGGGACATGATGGTTCGAGGAGGGCCAGACTTTATTGATTGTAGTAACAAATGCGGAATTGTTGCATGACTACGATGTGTTTGCGTTTCTGGAGGGAACCCATATGACGCTGGCCGTGATGATGGGTGTGGAATTTTAAAGGCCTCTTTTAAACTTATCTTGTAGATGTAGCTTGCTGTGTTATCGCGAAACGAGGCTGCAGTGGTTCTGGGAATGTATTTCCTATTTCTGAACTCAAACATATATTTTACCCCATATAGGGTAAAGAACCATTTCATTGGAGGGTAGAGGGGAAGGTTGTTTGCTGGACCTTATGATGAAGTGCTGTACGAATGGCGAGGAAGGATTTGAAGCTTGGGTCTCGGTGTCATTTCTTTCTTCCCTCCGCTGAGCCGCATCGAGACGGGGATTATAGATCGAGAACATTCATCAAAATACATTCAATATGAAATATCTAGCAATGGGATTACTTTAGAAGAGAGTGTCTGGAGCATAGGAAGCTATATTGAAGAAAGTATAATTCTGGCCATTCCCCTGTGAACCATGGTCCTAGACGGCAACCCCTGAATCCTATGGAGGGAGCCATGTCTGAGAATAGGGGCGTGTCGTGCGGAGATTCTCGACAGCCATCGTCGATTGGTGGGTTGGAGAGGCTGTCTATGGAATGAGCTAGTGTGAGGAGGCAGAAAAACAAAGGGGTGGCCTTGAGGAATGATAAGCATGGCAAAATTGAGGTGGCCTGATAGGGCTGGAGATTGAGTTAGGAACTGACCAGAGATCGGCGTGCAAATAGACCTGATCCTGTCATGTTTCTTTAGGGGGGAAGCTTGTATGGTTAGAGAATAGTGTGTGATGTCTAGAAATTCTAGAGACGTGGCTTGTTGTGTTTTTTTGTTTGTTTGTTTTTTTCTTTCCTCTCTCTCACTCTCTCTCTCTCCTCCCTCTTATTCCTGGAGCTGGAGAAAATACGGTGAGAAAAATAATGTCTCAGCTTCATGAGATTTTTGTTGTTGGCTGTAAAAGGAACATAAGTGTCTTCATGTACTCCCGGCATAGAGCCCTGAAGATGCAGTGGACAGTTTAGTTTTTGAAGGAGGTGTGCCCCAAAACATACAAAAATGTGTGTTTGTTTGTGCAAATCATCTTGCACAAGACTGCTTTGTGAATGTGTGTTGATATGAATGGGGATCTTCAAGAATGTGATTCTCGAGCATGGATCAGTTCCAGCTGTTCATGTCCCACCTTTACAACCTGAAGATGCAGTATCGCACTTAATATTTTGTGAATATTTGCAAATCTCCTTCCGAATGTGCTTGATAGCTGATTTGACTGCTGATGTGCCAAGTTAGCATTGTCTCTGACGTATTCCGGAGACCAGATACGAACACGCACGCCTCAACATGTATGGATGAATTCCGGCATTTACGCGGTGTAGGGCCTCTTGTATTCAGATACAAGACAAAGGCAGGCCTAACACAGTCGTAAAGCCTGACTGAGGCCCACAAAAACAAAGTCATAAATCTTACTGATAAAAACCACGCCAAAATCAAACAAAGGGAGTACAAAACAGACTACAAATCCCAAGAAGCCTTGCTGACTTTACAACTGCGTGAAATTCCAAAGGATCGAACGTCTCGGGTTACATGTGTAACCCTTGTTCCCTGAAAAAAGCGGAACGAGATGTTGCGCTGCTAAGCGCTATGGGGGAACAGCTTTAGCTGTGAGCCGAGCTGAATAATGTGTGGAACACGTCAATGAACATTGACCGGAATTTATAGCCTCGGCTGATGTAATCGTTAGATGCACCTGAGGCCAGGCTATAAATGGATACGTCACCAGGTGTTGTCAGATACTTCTTTTTGAAGAGCAGTCCTGGGACGTCCCAGTGCGGGAAAGCAGCGCAACATCTCGTTCCACTTTTTTCAGGGAACAAGGGTTACACATGTAACCTGAGATGTTCCCTTTACAAAAAGCTTCACTACGATGTTGTGCTGCTAAGTGCTACGGGGAACGCAATACCCACGCTGCCGCACTTGGGGCTGTCCGGACCCCTACGGTTGTGCAGTGTACTCACAAAAACGCGAGAGGTCTCAGACATGAGCTTCAGATGTCGACTCAAGGGCATAAGAGCCCGGAGTAGCATAAAAATCTAAACCATTCAATTTTGATGAATGTGTGCGGAGAGGACCAGCCTGCCGCATCACAAACTTGTTCAGGCATGAGCTGAGATGTCGACTCAAGGGCATAAGAGCCCGGAGTAGCAAAGCATCTAACCCATAAAGTTCGATGAATGTGTGCAAAGAGAACCCTATCGCACCACAAACTTGTCATAAAAACTGATGAATGTGAGCGGAGAGGACCAGCCTGCCGCATCACAAACTTGTTCAGGCATGAGCTGAGATGTCGACTCAAGGGCATAAGAGCCCGGAGTAGCAAAGCATCTAACCCATAAAGTTCGATGAATGTGTGCAAAGAGAACCCTATCGCACCACAAACTTGTCATAAAAACTGATGAATGTGAGCGGAGAGGACCAGCCTGCCGCATCACAGAACTTGTTCAGGTATGAGCTGAGATGTCGACTGAAGGGCATAAGAGCCCGGAGTGCAGAACATCCAAACTAAAAAGTCCAATGAATGTGTGCGGAGAGGACAACCTGCCGCATCACAAACTTGTTTAGGCATGGGCTGAGATGTCGACTCAAGGACATAAGAGTCCGGAGTAGCAAAGCATCTAGCCCATAAAGTTTGATGAATGTGTGCGAAGAGAACCCTATCGCAACACAAACTTGTCATAAAAACTGATGAATGTGAGCGGAGAGGACAAGCCTGCCGCATCACAAACTTGTTCAAGCATGAGCTGAGATGTCGACTCAAGGGCATAAGAGCCCGGAGTAGCAAAGCATCTAACCCATAAAGCTCGATGAATGTGTGCGAAGAGAACCCTATCGCACCACAAACTTGTCATAAAAACTGATGAATGTGAGCGGAGAGGACCAGCCTGCCGCATCACAAACTTGTCCAGACATGAGCTTGAGATGTCGACTCAAGGGCATAAGAGCCCGGAGTGGCAAAACATCCAAACTATAAAAATCTAATGAATGTGTGCGGAGAGGACAACCTGCCGCGTCACAAACTTGCTGCAGAGGGAGACCTCTAGCCAAGGTTTTAGAGGAGGAGAGCCCTCTGGAAGAGTGCGCCCTGAAACCTACTGGCGAAGCTTGACCACGCGCCTCGTAGGCCCAGGCAATAATGAGGATGCCTCTTTGAGGGCACCCCGCCCACCAAGCTGTGGCAAACCACAGTGGCCACATAGAACCTGGCAGTGGCGAGGCAAGTGCCCGCTAACAGTTCTTTCTACAGAAAATCCAGAACTGAAGCAAACTGGCAGTTAGCTGGTTCTGTAATAAGAACTTTAGTAGAAGGAAACGCATGCAGGCGCATTTGCATTACTACGTTCAGCCCCTCCCGAGGGGGAGGGGGGGACTGGGTGACTCGGGGAGAAGTAGAGGAGACATTGCGCTATCAACAGAGGCGAAGAGGTCCTCTTCTGCCCTGTAAAATCTACCCAGATCAGTTCCAAGTGGAGGGAGCCCTAGCACTAGAAATGGTCTCGATAACCCCAAGAGAAAACCCTGTGAACCTCATTTGGTACCCTTAGGGGCCAGAATGAAAGGTTTCACAATTCGGGCCAAGGATGAGCAGGTCCTCCCTGTTCGGAATCACCCAAGGCGAGCCGTCGAGGAGAGGAATTAGCTCCGAGAAACATATCCTGTTCGGCCAGCACAGCGCCATTAATACGAGGCAAGACCCTTGCTGGTGAACATAGCCAAGACTCCCGGGAGCAGAGAAACTGGGGAAAGAAATGCATACAGACGCATTCTAGGTCATGTATGTGTCTTAACATCCAGACCCAAGGGGGCTGGGTGATTTCAGGGAGAAGTAGAGGAGACATTGTGCTATCCATAGAGGCGAAGAGGTCCTCTTCTGCCCTAAGATCTCACCCAAACTTGTTCCAAGTGGAAAAAGCCTGGCATTTAAAAAGGTCTCGATAACCTCAGGAGAAAGCCCTGTGTCCCTCAGTTGGTACCCAATTTTTAGGGGCCAAACATGAAAGATTCCACAATTCGGGCAGGGATGAAATATTGCCCTGTGCCTGAGATAGAAGATCCTTCCTGTTCGAATCACCCAAGGCGAGTCGTTGAGGGAAGAGATTAGCTCTGAGAACCAAGCCCTGTTCGGCCAGCTGGTGCTATCAGTAAGAGGCAAAAACCCTTGCTGGCTGAACTCTGGGCAACTACTACCTTAGGGTGGAGTTCTTAACTCCCCGTTGGTATTTCCTGTCTGGACCGTGAATCTGCTCTCATGATCATGGGCATCCAGGGATATAACTGACCTGAGTGACAGGAGCTTACCCTGGGCCCTAAGGAGAATCCGACGTGTCAGAAATACAGCTGACAAGAACGTGGGTCTCCTTGAAGATTTATGTAAGAGGCTACCGCTGTATTGTCCACCAAGCACCAAGACATGGCAGCCTCAGGAGGAGGTATTTCAGGGCCAGAAATACAGCCATCAACCCAAGACAGTGACTGTGACAACCGAGCTGATCGACCCTCCTATCCCTTTAAGCTGGATCGACCACTTAAGGCCGCTACCCGCCCGTCAGGGAGGCGTCTGTCGTTAGCAGTCTGCGACAACAAGACGCACCTAGAGTGGGACCCAAGGCAGAAAACCGGGTCTGAACCACATAGAAAGGGAACGAAGCCTGAGGCGCTAGAACCCTATTTAGCCCAGGGTTTTGGCCCTTGGAAGAAATCCCTGGCTTTTGGCCACAACAAAAACAGTCTCATGAGCAGAAGGTCCAGAGGGATCACAGTGGACGCTGTTCAGCCCTGAGACCTGGAAATCTTTGATACTGATAACAGTGCAACCTTGACCTAGCCTGACTTTGCTCAGGGTGATCTGAATGGACTCAATCCTAGCGGGAGACAGTTGTGCCCGCATTGTGATTGAACTCCATACGATGCCCCGATAGACAGTGTTCTGAGTGGGAGAGAGGACGCTTTTCTTGGCGTTGAGCCTCAACCCCAGAGAAACAGATGAGCTAAGACGATGTCCCTGTGCTGAACTGCCAGTTCCTGGAACTGCGCTAGGATCAGCCAGTCGCTCACGTAATTCAGAATGCAGATGCCCCGAGTCGCAAGGAGCCAGCGCTACATCATGCATTGTGAATGTGCGGGTAAAAAGGGCTAGGCTGAGTGAAAGAACCTGACCCTGGAAGACTTCGCCCCGAAGTGAACCTCAGGAACTTTCCATGTTGTGGCAGAACTTCTAAATGAAGTATAGAAGTGCGTCATAAGATCGATGGTGACCAGCCAAACGAGTTGTAGGGCTTGAGACACGACCGTCTTGACAGGCATCATCTTGGACTTGAACACCCACGGGTAGTTCAAGCTTTAAGATCTAAGCCAGACGCCACCCCTCACCCTCCATGGGAAACAGGAAGTATTTAGTGTAATAACCTAACTCTCTCTCTGGAAGGGGAACACATACCATGCCCCTTTAACCAGGAGATTGAGTTTTTTAATTTTTTTTTTCCAAAAAAAAGGAATCTGGTTTACGGTAGTGAGAACACGCCATTGAAACAGGGAAAAGCGGCGAGAGAATTAAATCCTGACACCCTTATAAGACCCACAGAAAAGAATATATCCGGCAGAAGTTTCCACGCTGCCAGGATCTCTGAGATGGGTATTATATTTTAACACTTCCTGTTGAGGGGTTGTCGGGTGTTTCGCGTCCTGAATAAAATGCAGGAACAGCGAAAACACCCAATTTTGACGGAAGCCTCTGCAACCCGAAACACCAAGAGGTGGCGGGAATGGAGGGGCTTCGAGGGGGTACCAGGAGGGGTGAAGTGAAGCATGCGCCCCGTCCCTAGGGGAGCTACCCCCTAATCTAGGCGCAAGACCGTCAGGGTTTACTCTTACTAGAATTTATAGTCCTGAGGTCTTGCTTCGGGGGCTGGCGAGGGCGGCGAGACTGTCCCCAATCCCTGGGAGGAGGAGCACGACTCGCCACGCTTTGCTTTTGAGCCTCCCTTCAGTCAGGACCAAGGTGGGTCTGAGGCTTGCTCGCCAAGCCCAGAACCCACACTCAGGTCGTCCCGGAGGTCAGCCTGGTACGCCTGAAAAACAGCATAGTGTGCAGAGCAGCACCAGCCTGACCTGCTGCTTGATAAGCCCTTCCCACTAAAGTGGAGGTTGTCCTACAAGGCTTTGAGGGGAGAGAGGGCTTCTTAAGTGACGATGCCAAGCCCGGCGAGAGATAGCCCGCAAGCGTCTCTTCGACCGGCGGCATCACTGAATACCCCGTGCCTCAGCACCCAAGATAGGGGTTCTCCATGAGCCGAAAAAGCTCTTCATGGAGGTTATCAAAGAAAGGGAAGGGACCCATGAGGCGTTCCCTTTCTTAGACTGGAAGATAAAATCTATCCCCTAATTTGGACCGTTTGGGGGTCTCTTTTTCGCGTGGCCAGTCCAATCTGGCAACCGCACGAGTAACAACATCGAGCAATTCCTCCGTAGATTTTTTATCGCGGACGGAAAGCTCGGAGGCGGGAAGAGAATCGCGATCCACCACATGATCCGAAGAAGCGTCGGAGCAGCGCCGAGATCATGTGAAGGACCAGCTGGGTTTGGGGAGAGAGTGAGAGAAAGGGGTCAACCCGTCTCTTGCTCCTCAGCCAAATCCATGCATGAGTCCCACGAATGATCTTTTCGTGAGTGCTGACTCCCGAAGCAAGCGAGGCGAGCACGACGCACTCTGCCTGTTAAAGCAAATCGCAGTGCTCGCACCCGCCCTGCTGCAACGCGAGAGCAGCGTGCTCTTACCCCCAAACAAACAGCAAAAACTGATGTGTGCTGTCTTCAGCTATAGAGCGAGAAATATATATATATAGGGCGGCACGGTGGTGCAGCGGTTAGCACTGTCGCCTCACAGCAAGAAGGTCGTGGGTTCAAACCCTGGTTGCCCCGGCCTTTCTGTGTGGAGTTTGCATGTTCTCCCCGTGTCTGCGTGGGTTCTCTCCGGTACTCGGCTTCCTCCCACCATCCAAAAAGACATGCAGGCTAGGTTAATTGGTGTCTCCAAAAATTGCCCTAGGTGTGGATGTGGAGGTGAGTGTGAGTGTATGTCTGTCTATGTGTGGCCCTCGCGATGGACTGGCGACCTGTCCAGGGTGTCCCCGCCTTTCGCCCAATGTTAGCTGGGATAGGCTCCAGCCCCCCGCGACCCTGTACACAGGATAAGCGGTTGACGATGGATGGATATATATATAATATTTTCTAAACAGAAGAGAAAAATAGAACAACGTTCACTGCACACTGCCTAACTGATTCTATCTCCTAACAGAGGAAAGAAAGTTTTGACAGGGTGTGTGAAACACACAGAAACAGAATCGCTCTGAAAAAAGAGTTTCTGACGACACCTGGTGACGTATCCATTTATAGCCTGGCCTCAGGTGCATCTAATGATTACATCAGCCGAGGCTATAAATTCTGGTCAATGTTCATTGACGTGTTCCACATATTATTCAGCTCGGCTCACAGTTAAAGCTGTTCCCCCGTAGCGCTTAGCAGTGCAACATCGTAGTGAAGCTTTTTGTAAAGGGAACACTCAACTCCTATTGGATGAGGCACTCAAAAGAACGCACCTCAACTATGATGTCATCAGGAGTAGAAATACCGCGAAAATCGTTCTGTACCTCGCTTCCAGTGACTTCGCCCGCCGTGCACAGACGCAGTCATCACTGGTCTCAGGTGTTGCCTCGTTGCAAAAGGAAGTAACGTGCAACTTGAAACTGCGGCCATACAATCTCCATCTCGCTGGACGAGTTGAGATTACATTGTGTTCCACTGAACACTTTAACGGATCCGAAGGAAACTGCTGAGCAATCCGTACCTTCATCCTTTTGCCCTCAGAAGTGAAGAAAGAAGGATCCCCTTTCCTCTTCAGTCAAGTTAACGTCGCTGATTTCTCCGCCAGCCGTCGAGAATCAGCAGCTGCCTGCCGACAGAGCGAGAAAACGGCCTCCGATGTTGATTTGATGATTGTTGATTTAAAGGATTAAAAAAGCTAACATTGATTCAAATCAATGTTCTATTGATTTTAATAATTAATGATTATCTGTGATAATTATTAATTATTGCTAATAACCAAACCCACTCCTAATCTGTGAGCCCTACAGCGGTCAATCATATTAGTTCTGATTAGTTGTTGCTGTAGTGGTCTGACCACGATGAGTGAATGATTTGTGAAGACATGCCAACGAATTTCTGCTCTTTGATGATGCCTGAATGATAATAAGATGTAAGTATGCCATGAGATGGGAATTACTCGCTGTATGACCTGATCATAGCGAAATGCCTTACGCTGGTGATAGATAATCTGATGGATAGGGGAAGCGGTGCAACAGTGGTGCTAGCGATGAGAACATGGAAGTACGTCTGGAGTAAGAAAATGCTGTGTTTTATGGATTGCATGAATGCGCCCTTGGAGGTGCTCTGGGAACCTCATCGAAATGTTGTACCGAACGAAGTATATTTTTTCACAAGGCTTGGTGAAGGCTATATTAACCTGTTGATACGTATTTGTTCGCACTCGGGAGTGACGTCACTCTGCTTACGTTTAATATATTTGCATTCTGATATATACATGCGTGGATATGCGATTGATGTTAACAGATTATACGTCTTTTCGAAGGTCTAAGTGTTCGATGTTGGTATTCGATCTCTGTTGCATGATAGCAATCCTCCAGAAATGTTTATTTGTGCCGGAAGTGCTAATGACAACATGCAATATCAAAAACGGGACTTCATACCTTATTAGGAAATCGCGATCGCCAGATGGATCCAGTTCAGCCTGTTTGGGTCAATTATCCATGACAGAGTTCATTCTATAACGTCCAGTAGCACTTTTGTACGTAATTATAAATCTTGATATGTTCTCCATTGTTTACATGAGATCTCACCTGGAAGAATTACACTTCATCGTCGTTCTGCGATAGACTATGCAATTGGAGCAGCATTCCTGTTGTAAAACTGTAGAGCATCTTATATATGAAGTCTTCTAAACAGAATGAGCCCATCTCAAAGTCCAAAACATTATTTTTATTTCTTTTTCTTTAAAAATGACAACATATATTAATTCTGAAACTTGGGAAATGAAGCCCAAAGTGTCTTCTTTCAAAAGACACTACAACTATGTCCATACTCCAAGGGGGCCAGTAGATACAGCCATTTAAGTTGGGTATGTCATTTGCATGGTTTGTGCTCAAGAAGGAGGGCGTAGATCAAGGGGGGAAACTGTGATGCCATGCTCCCTCGGAGATAGGAGTAGGGCATAGGGATGATGAATTGGATTGGAACGCACCCGTGTGATTTGGGCGAAGGCGACCGACAAAAATGGGGGAATCTTACTGAATGAAGTAATGAGAGCCTGTACGATAAGTGTACATCTGTACATGATGATATGCCTGAATAATTATCTTAATTCCCCAATGGGGAACGCTCAGGCATGCAGACTGTGAATGACAAGTGAATGAACCTTGACCATGTTGCCCTCATGAAATTACGCGATTGCCTGCCATACTATGAAAGTGAATGCGCTGTTGACGTGAAATACTGGCTTTTGATATTGATGCGAATGCGTTATGATGAACAGGCAACGTTGCAACATTGGTAGCATGGCAACGGAAAGTCTAGACCCATGACTAGATCTGAATGCATTTGATGGATATGAAAATGACTTAGCTTATTTCTGAAGGAAGCCGGCTGCTGCCTGAGCTGATGATTTTGCAGGATTAGTGGGGTGCACGCTGAATGAGATATGGGTGAATATCCGGGTTTGCTGGTTGTTTACTCCCCGTGGGTTTGATGTTGGCAGAAGTTGAGATGAAGTGACGACGTTGTTGGAAAGGGAAGGCGGGCTTCCAGAGATGTTCTGTGCACTGGTTATCTTGTGGCCTGGAGATGTTGAAACGCGTCTAGTTGCAGTGTTAGCACACGGAAACAGCAATGTGATAGATTGTGAGCGGACTTATAAAGTAATGGCTTGCATGCGATTGGCTTGGAATTACCCAGCTAATGATGTGATGATGTACAGGTGCTAGTCTTCCCGCTAGAACTACGCTGCGCTTCCATTTCCAGCACCTCTACTGTCAGCACTGGTGCCCCCCAGGGATGTGTGCTCTCCCCACTACTCTTCTCCCTCTACACCAATAACTGCACCACCAAGGACCCCTCTGTCAAGCTCCTGAAGTTTGCAGACAACACTACTGTCATCAGCCTCTTCCGAAATGATGATGAGTCTGCATACAGAAAGGAGGTTGAACGGCTGGCTCACTGGTGCAGTCATAACAACCTGGAGCTGAACACGCTCAAAACGGTGGAGATGAATGTGGACTTTAGGAGGAACACCCCAACCATTCTAAACAGCACTGTGGCAGCAGTGGAGTCATTCAGGTTCCTGGGCACTACCATATCACAGGACCTGAAGTGGGGGAGACACATTGACTCCATTGTGAAAAAGGCCCATCAGAGGTTTTACTTCCTTCGCCAGCTGAGGAAGATCAACCTACCACAGGTACTGTTAATACAGTTCTACTCAGCAGTCATTGAGTCCGTCCTCTGCACTTCAATAACTATGCACTATAATAAGTCTGGTTTGGTGCAGCTACGAAATCAGACATCAGAAGACTTCAAAGGACAGTTTGGACTGCTGAGCAGATTATTGGTTGCCCCCTGCCCCCCTTCAAGAACTATAGACTTCCAGAGTGAGGAAAAAGGCTGTAAAAATCACTCTGGGTCCCACTCACCCAGCCCATTACCTTTTTGAACCATTGCCTTCTGGCCAACGCTTCATAGCTCTGAGCACCAGAACCGTCAGGCACAGGAACAGTTTTTTTTCCCTCAGCCTAGCCATCTCATAAACAGTTAAAGCCGCCCTATTGAGCAATAATTATGTGCTATACAAAGTTTGAGTCTATTTATATTATCTAACATATCCTCTTCTGCCATTACATACAAAGAAAAAAAAACTTTTTGCACTGTACATAACATACTGTATTTTTGTACTTTATATAACGGATTTGTTTTAGATCTGCACTACATATGTGTGTATATGTATGAAGGTGTGTGACAGTGTGTCTGTGTGTATGTACGTATATGTATAATTATATATATTTATTTTATTTTTTATTATCTACTGTATGTCTTGCTGCTGTTTTTGTATTGTTTTTTGTATTGTTGTGCACTGGAAGCTTCTGTCACCAAGACAAATTCCTTGTATGCGTAAGCATACTTGGCAATAAAGCTCATTCTGATTCTGATTCTGATTCTGAATTTGCTCATGTGGAACTGTTTTTTGGGGTACTGTGAGAGATGATTGCATAATTCAAATTTTATTTCTAATGATTTCCATTTTATCAGTTAAGATATTCATGAATTCATTACTATTGTGCTGCGGCGAAATATCTGGTTCAGTCGAGGCTTTATTCCTAACCAATTTAGTCACAGTACTGAATAAACACCTTGGATTGTTGTGGTTATGTTCTATGAGTTTGCTAAAATATGCTGTCCTGGCAGCTTTTAGTGCCTGTCTGTAGCTACAGACAATATCCTTCCATGCACCGCAATATACCTCAATTTTTTTTCTATTTACTATTCTTCCACCTGTGCTCCATGTGATCATTGCACCATGGTGCAGGCTTTTTCCTTTAATTTTCTTTAATCGAAGGGGGGTGCTAAAGACTGTATTTATATTTTCTGTTATTCCATCAAGTTCTTCTAGACTTTTTGGCTTACTGATTATATGAGATAAATCTGGAAGATTATTAGTGAAGCTATCTTTAGTAGTCGAAAGAATAGTTCTACCTCAGTGATAGCATGGTGTAGTTTGAGTAACATTTGCTGATCGCAGCATACAAGAGACGAGGTAATGATCTGAGATGTCATCGCTCTGCAGCAGAATTTCTATAGTATCAACATCAGATCCACATGACAGAATTAATTCTAGCATATGCTTATGGTGATGAGTTGGTCCTGTCACATTTTATCTGACTCTAAGAGAGTTGAGAATATTGATAAATGCTAATCCCAACATGTCATTTTCATTATCTATTTGAATGTTGAAGTCACCAACAATTAAAGCTCTATCCACAGTGACTACTAGACATGATGTGAAATTTGCAAATTCACCAAGAAAAAATTAGAATATGGCCCAGGTGATCTACAGGATATACTGTATCAGGGGACAAAAGAAAACAGAGGTTTTTATTAAGCATTGTACAAAAGACTTAAACTTATATCCTGTCCTCTGAGTAACACCAAATACTTCACTGTAAATTGCAGCTACACCTCCTCCTCGACCCTTCAGACAAGGCCCATGTTTATAACAATAACCTAGGGGAGTAGATGCATTTAAATTAATATATCCATCTGGTTTAAGCCAGGTTTCTGTCAAACAGAGTGCATCCATACAATGATCTGTAATAATTTATTTTGCAATTAGTGCTTTGGATGAAAGCAATCTAATGTTAAAAAGCCCTACCTTTATATGATGATTATCTCCAAAAAAAAATTAAGTTTTACATGAATAATTTTTTTTCTAAACGATTTAGTGAGGGGTTTGTGTTTGGTAGTTTGGGGAACAAACACAGTCTCTATGTGATATCTAGGTGATTCAGTCTCTATGTGATTCAGTTTATGTGACCTGTGTGACGTCTCAAGGCAGTTTGTAGATGTTTGGATTAGCCAGTTTATCTGCTTACTGACCTGGGCCCCCATAGTTAGTCAAATACTATCAATATTAAGACTATGAGCCAAATTACTAGAGAGGAGAGCAGCACCTTCCCTGGAGGGATGGGGTCCATCTCTCTTTAGCAGGTCAGGTCTACGACAAAAACTCTTCCAGTTATCTATAAATCCGATGATATTCTCCGGACACTACTCAGACATCCAGCCATTCAGTGACACTAATCTACTATAAACATCGTCACCATGACAAGCAGGGAGGTGGCCAGAGCGTATTACAATGTCTGACAAAGTTTTTGCAATTTTACACACATCTTTAACATTATCTTTAGTGATCTCCGACTGGCAATGATAGACATCATTAGTGCCGACATGAATAACAATTTTTTAAAATCTATCTATCTATAGCATTAGCCAGCACAATTTCATCTGATGTTAGATGTCTGAGCCCCCGAAATGCATTTAACAATAGTGGCTGGAGTCTCTGTTTCCACGTTCCTTACAATAGAATCTCCTATAACAGTGGTGCTTGACATAATTCTCAGATGGTCCATCACAGATTGGGGAGAATCGATTGGAAACCCTAACAGGAACGGGAGAGTGGTGTTGCTTTGCTGAGTGAGTATGCCGCCGATACATCACCCAAATGCCCTGCTGCGGGGGCTCTACAGTCAAAACCAAAGTGTGTGTGTGTTGCTCGCTGTTCTACCCACATCCGAAAGGTATCTTGTGGCTTCTTTTTCTCACTGACATCCACTAGCATTCGGATGTGTGTCTCTAACTCATTAATCTTCTCCATCAGCCTGACTAATTCTTTATATTTATCATATTTAAATCCCTCACTACTGATGGAAGATGCTATAGTAAACATGTAGCATGTAATGCAGGAAGCAAAAACGTGAGCGGATGCCATGACTTACCGCAATTGTTTGTTGTTGTTGTTATGGTTGTTTTGGAGCGGTGAGGATTTGAGATCAATGTGAATCACTCGCAATTGTTTGTTGTTGTTGTGGGGGTTCCTGAGATTGATGCAATAACCTGTGAAAAACACAGAGAAGAAAATTAATGCACACAGTCGAAATGTGAGATGTAGACAAACGGAAAAAAAGAAAAGAAAACATGTGCACGCATTAATATACACGCAGTTGAAACTGTAGAAATGCTGGGAAAAAAATCAAGCACACAGAAAAATGGCAAAGGATAAAACGATGAACATAGAGGAATATGCAATGCTAAGCAGGCTAGTTACAAACAAACAGACTCATGGAGCGTGACAGCAGCAACTGGTACTGGAAAAGTCAGCAGGCTTTCCTGCCGAAATAGAGCTGTATATATATATATATATATATATATATATATCAGAATGTCCATAGTTTACACACTGTTGTGTATTAATAAATGAACACAAACAATACAATCAACAGATTTTTTTGATCATGAACAGGTAGTTTTGAGTAAAAACTGAACTTCAGACTTCACAACACAACAATTTACCAAACGTAACAACAAAATCAACAATAAAAATGATGTGAAAAACTTGCAAACAGTAAAACCATGCAAGCTCATTAATATTCAAGCCCAGTGCATGTTGGGAAAACCAGCTACAAAAAGTTTAGTAAAATAATTTAAAAAACTAATTTAATTTAGCTGTGAAATTTACTCAAATTAGCAAATAAATACAACAAGGTTTTCTTCTTTGGGATTGATACATGATGAGACATTGTAAAGATAACAAAAAATCATAATTTATATTTAATGCTTATCCAGAGCATTCATTTTAAAATGTTTGAATTAAGTAAAAATTTAGAATTTACTAAAGATTTTCAAGTCCACACTTAAATGAACTTTATCAGTGTAGAAAGTACTTTATCTTTTCTTCTTTATTTACTTCACCGCAAAATCACTTTTATCAGTTTAGTCGATGTGACTTGTCCATCATATTCCAAGTATTCTGAGTGTACATGATAATTTTGACGTCTGTTGCACATCCATGAGCGTTATGAGATATGTTTTTTCACAGTGGCTTGTATGTTCATATGAGAAATTGCATTGTTTAACACTAAAAACAATGCAGGTTCTTGCATGAACAGGCAAACTATTCCTTTAAAGCTGAAGTGTGTAGCTTTTATTTATTAAAATACTTTCTTGTATCCCAACTTTTAGGTAAATTTTCTCGAAAACTATTAACATTGTGTCTCTGTGACTATAGAAATTCCTCTGTTTGCATTGAATTATCTGTCCATACAAAACAATAACATTGACTCAACCAGTGGCGTGAGCTGGGGGGTGGGACTAACTGTTTGTTTGATCAATTACAGACAAGGGGGGGATATTCAGAAAGCTGTTAGAAAACTTTTAGTTTTGCCATTCTGTTGGACAAGAATGACACACTTCAGCTTAAGCACCAATCCACCAGAAACCCTTTATTTTTGTTTATGCCATGTGCTACTGCCCTTACCTGATTGGCTGCCGACCACCATTTTTCACCTCTCAAAATAATGGAGCATTTCTCAACTTTTTACCACTTGCTCTCATAAGTAAATTGTTCAGTGCCCTGTAAATTGAAGCTCACACATGCCCGTACATTCAACATACTGGGGGGAGTGATTCAATTTTCAGTAACACATATTGGTTTCAGCAGCAGAAGTCTTTCTGACTGATGAATTAAAAGAACAGGCTCATAAGAGTCATTTGTTTGTGAATCGGACATCAGGTAATTTTCGGCCAGCATAAAATGTTTATTTTAGAGCCAAAAAACAACCCCTGAACTGAGCTGACAGTTGTGTATGTAATAGCGTTTACCGTAATTTCCAGACTATTGCGCGCACCTGAATACAAGCCGCACCCACTGATTTTTAAATAAAATATTATTTTGAACATAAATAAGCCGCACCTGTCTATAAGCCGCAGGTGCCTACAGGTACATTGAAACAAATGAACTTTACTCAGGCTTTAACGAAACATGGTGTGGCAGTGGGGGCGTGGTCAAGCGCCCGTCCGGGATTGAAAAGGGGTAAGGGCGCTTACACCTGAGCTAAATTATGTCTAACACCGGTGTCTAATTTCAGTAAGCATGGGGAGAGCGGCATAAAAAGGCAGCAGCCACAGAGCTGAGAGAGTGACACACGTCAGTCTAGTGTTGGCGCATAGAAGAATTGAGAAACTTTATAAAATTGATTGTAAACATTGCTGTGGCCATTAAAAGCCTTACCTGGAACGTCAAGTGCCCTGCTGAAAACTGTCACACTGGTGCCCGTGTGACAGTTTTCCCAAGAAGGACACGTGAAGCAGGGCACTTGAAATTAGACACAGGTGTTAGACATAATTTAGCGCAGGTGTAAGCGCCCTTACAGCTTTTCTCTCCCGGACGGGTGCTTGACCACGCCCCCGCTGCCACACACGGCTTGTAATAAAACATTTGCAGTAAACAGTAGCCTACCAAGAAAGTCATTGGTCACTATCTTCCTCGTCCTGTGCACTGAAACCACTGAAGTCATCTCCTTCAGTGTCGGAGTTGAATAGCCTCAGATTTAGTTGAGTCAATTCCTCACGCTGCTGTTTCCAACGTCTTATCATCGACTCATTAAGACCAAGCTCCCGTGCAGCAGCTCTATTTCCTTTTCCAACAGCCAGATCAATCGCCTTCAACTTGAAAGCAGCATCATATGCGTTTCTCCATGTCTTTGCCATGGTGAAAGTGACAAAATTACTACCGTAATCAGAATGATGGGAAGTTTGAGCGTGCTCGATTTAATCTAAACAGTAAACAAAAAAAGTTGTTTTGACCTTAACCCGTTCGGCAATCTCATTGGTCTAATGAAAGCTTCACGCCGCCAAAAAACTGAGCACGTATTGTATTTGTTTTTTTATAAAATTTGAAAGCGGGAAAAATCCATATATTAGCCGCGTCATTGTATAAGCCGCGAGGTTCAAGCGTGGGAAAAAAGTTGCGTCTTATAGTCCGGAAATTACGGTACTCCATGTGCCCCATGGGACCAGAACCCATGTCTCGTGCATTGCTCGCATTATAGGGAAATGTGTTCAAGCTTAGATTGATGTAAAAATGTCTTATTGATGTGCAATAAATTACCCGCTTGTCAATTATTTAACTCAAATTTAACTTCATAACACAAAGTTAAAGCTGCTGTAAGCGTTTTCAGCTGTTTAGCCAACTTTGACCACTTGCCCTCTCCAAAACCTCACCCTCCAAAGACTTGTCAACCAACCTGAACATGAATAATTATGCATAGATGGAGCTTTTCTGGTTAGCTCATTTTCTGATTGTGTGAAAAAGCACAGGCTGACCCCCTGACTCTCTTCTGTATATAAACACCAGAAATATAAAGGGTAGTATGGTAGTAGGTGGGGGGCCGGAGTTGTCCTGCACCAGCTGAGTAATTGGCATAAAAATAAGTGGGAATGCTAATAAATAGCTCTCTCCAGGTATTGGGCAAGTTTGATTTTTAGTGATATCTGACTGTCAGAGAGTAGGGGCATGTTATCTGCATGGTATTCAAGAAAATTGTTCCTTTGAAGATACACATTTACAAAAGAGTTTTTATTTACTAAAAAATTACAAATTCATACATTCAAATGTTACATAACATTTTTTTTTTTTTTTTTTTTGTCCTTAGATGACACCATCCTCTAATATCTATTCCTCCTGTTGTCACATTGTTCTTCTCCATCATGTTCAGTTTTTCTCCCACCTGAGCTATTTAATCCCCTCTCTTGCTCTATGCAGTTATGTTTTATAACATTATAGCAGAGAAAGAATCAGCATTACTTAGCCCCGTGATTTAAAGCATAAGAGTCGCAGAAGTCTAGAAATATATCTGATCTCTCTCTGCCGCATGACTGATTATTAATGGATTTCTGTCTGTATCTGTGAGTGTGTGAGTGCATATGCAAAGTATACCTATCATTCAGTGTTTGTGTTGATATGCGAATGCTTTAGCATTTAACTGAATATATGACTCAACCCCATACTTAAAAGATTAGCATAGGCCAGCATGAATTTTCATGCTGGTTCAGGCTGGTTTATTCTGATTGGTTTAGGCTGGTCTAGCTGGTCTAACTGGTTGGCCATCAAGTCTTCCAGTCTGAACAGTTCAAAAGTGCCCAAAACCTCTCTAAAACCACCAAAAATAGAGCAACCTAACTTGCCTGGCCATGCTGGGAGACAAAATAACCATCTTTTCAGCAGGGAACAAAATGGTAAATGGTCTATACTTATATATCGCTTTTTTAACCTTTTCGGTTTTCAAAGCACTTTACACTGTGACTCATTCACCCATTCACACACACACTCACACACCAATGACTGCAGAGCTCCTATGCAAGGCACTACCCTGCTATTGGGAGCAACTTGGGGTTCAGTGTCTTGCCAAGGAGACTTCGGCATGTGGAGTCATGTGGTCCAGGAATCGTGTGATTAGGGGCCAACCTGCTCTACCACCAGAGCCACAGTCACCCCTACAAAGTAGTGTCATTTTGGTAGTGTATCTGAAACTAATTTTATTTACAAGTCGTATGAGGAGATACAGTATTTCAACAGAATGCCAAACAAGGATGGGCCACATGTTGCTTTTATTTTCTGTCTCCCACACACACACACACACACACACACCTACACACAAACACCAGCCACAGGATGTCCAATAACTGACCACAGAAAATCCCTGGAGATAGTCTGAGCTAAACTTAAGCTTACCCCAAACGTACATTTGATTTAGAGTGATCTCTCACTTTATCCCTCGGCTCAACGATCACCCAAAATAACCCCCTAACCAGAAAACTGTACCACTCATCATGTTGGAGAGACATGACACTTTATTTGTGTTTCTTCCACTCAGCTAAGCGGGGATTCAGTGCACCTCTATTACAAGGTGGGTGGGGGTCAATCCCTGAATGCTATTGGAGAGAGATGATGGCAAGCTGGCTTTGAAATGACTCCAATCTCCATTCCCCTCCATTCCAGCAGATATACCTATATTCCACCTATACATACAGTACACACACAACACTTATTTTACAGTAATGGTACTGTAGGAACTAGCTAAAGCTCGTAATGGTACATTTCCACTTAGATTTTAGAGAAGGGTTGACATCTTTGATTGAATTGTTGTTTTCCTCTTGTTTGTGACTTTTGTGTGATTTCTGATGATGCAGGTCATTTCACCAATGTTTTTTGTCTACGCACAGCCTGAAGAGCAGACTAGTGTGCAGAATACAGAATAACCCTTCTAAAAATACTAGCATTGCTGGTCAGCAGAATATGTTGTGTTTTGGATGCTGGTCCCTAGTAAAGGATGCTAGCATGCTATCTTAAAGGGATTGTATCTTACAGGTGAAACTCGAAAAATTAGAATATTGTGCAAAAGTTCATTAATTTCAGTAATTCAACTCAAAAGGTGAAACTAATATATTATATAGACTCATTACAAGCAAAGTAAGATATTTCAAGCCTTTATTTGATATAATTTTGATGATTATGGCTTACAGCTTATGAAAACCCCAAATTCAGAATCTCAGAAAATTAGAATATTACATGAAATCAATAAAAAAAGGATTTTAAATACAGAAATGTCGGCCCTCTGAAAAGTATAATCATGCATATGTACTCAGTACTTGGTTTGGGCCCCTTTTGCATTAATTACTGCCTCAATGCGGCGTGGCATGGATGCTATCAGCCTGTGGCACTGCTGAGGTGTTATGGAAGACCAAGATGCTTCAATAGCGGCCTTCAGCTCTTCTGCATTGTTTGGTCTCATGTCTCTCATCTTTCTCTTGGCAATGCCCCATAGATTCTCTATGGGGTTCAGGTCAGGCGAGTTTTCTGGCAAATCAAGCACAGTAATACCATGGTCATTGAACCAGGTTTTGGTACTTTTGGCAGTGTGGGCAGGTGCCAAGTCCTGCTGGAAAATGAAGTCAGCATCTCCATAAAGCTTGTCTGCTGAAGGAAGCATGAAGAGCTCTAAAATGTCCCGGTAGACGGCTGCGTTGACTCTGGACTTAATAAAGCACAGTGGACCAACACCAGCCGATGACATGGCTCCCCAAACCAACACAGACTGTGGAAACTTCACACTGGACTTCAAGCATCTTGGATTGTGTGCCTCTCCATTCTTCCTCCAGACTCTGGGACCTTGGTTTCCAAATGAGATGCAAAATTTGCTCTCATCAGAAAAGAGGACTTTGGACCACTGAGCAACAGACCAGTTCTTTTTTCTTTTAGCCCAGGTAAGACGTTTGACATTTGAAGCCCATGTCCAGGACCCGTCTGTGTGTGGTGGCTCTTGATGCAGTAACTCCAGCCTCAGTCCACTCCTTGTGAAGCTCCCCACACATTTGAATGGCCTTTTCCTGACAATCCTCTCCAGGCTACGGTCATCCCTGCTGCTTGTGCACCTTTTTCTTCCACACTTTTCCCTTCCACTTAACTTTCTATTAATGTGCTTTGATACAGCACTTTGAGAACATCCAACTTCTTTTGCAATTACCTTTTGAGGATTTCCCTCCTTGTGGAGGGTTTCAATGATGGTTTTCTGCACAACTGTCAGGTCAGCAGTCTTCCCCATGATTGTGAATTCAACTGAACCAGACTGAGAGACCATTTAAAGGCTCAGGAACCCTTTGCAGGTGTTTAGCTGATTAGAGTGTGACACTTTGAGCCTACAATACTGAACCTTTTCACAATATTCTAATATTCTGAGATTCTGAATTTGGGGTTTTCATAAGCTGTAAGCCATAATCATCAAAATTATATCAAATAAAGGCTTGAAATATCTTACTTTGCTTGTAATGAGTCTACATAATATATTAGTTTCACCTTTTAAGTTGAATTACTGAAATTAATGAACTTTTGCACGATATTCTAATTTTTCGAGTTTCACCTGTATGTCGTTCCAAACCTGTATGGCTTTCTTTCTTCCATAGAACAGGAGGAGAAATGTTTAAGAATGTTGACACTGCTCTTTCTTATGAAAGTGAAAGTTGACATTTTACCTAACATCCTCTCTTATTCTCCAAAAAAAAAAAAACGTGTTTTTGTTTGGAACATCATGAGGGTTAATAATGACAGAATTTTCACATTTTCTATTTCTAACCTTAAAGAAATAGTTATAACAAACATGAAAATGTATTTACTCACACTCATGCTATCCCAGATTTGTTTGATTTTATTTATTCTGCAGAACAAAAGAATTAAGATTTTTAGAAGAATATCTCAGCTCTGTAGGTCCATACAATGCAAGTGAATGGTGACCAGACATTTAAAGCTACAAAAAGTCCATATAAAAGTAATCCATAAGATTCCAGTGGTTATTCCATATCTTCAGAAGCAATATGATAGGTGTGGGTGAGAAACAGATCAATATTTAAGTCCTTTTTTTTATTTTTATTATTACTTTAAATTGGCTCGGGATAGGGAAGTTTGGGGCCCCCTGCTGGAGCAGCTGCCCCCGCGACCCGACTTCGGATAAGCGGTTGAAGATGGATGGATGGATGGATTACTTTAAATTCTCCTCCCTGCCCAGTAGGTGTCAATATGCACAAATAATGTGAAAACAAAACATGTGAAATTGGAAAGTGATAGTAAAAATGACTTCAATATCTATCAGTTTCTCACACACACACCTATCATATCATTGTTGAAGATATGGATTTAAACACTGGATTCTTATAGATTACCTTTATGTGGCCTTTATGTGATTTTTGGAGCTTCAAAAGGCTGGTCACCATTCACTTGCATTGAATTGACCTTCAGAGCTGAAATATTCTTCTAAAAATCTTTGTTTGTGTTCTGCAGAAAAAGAAAGTCATACACATCTGGGACGGTATTAGGGTGAGTAAATGATGAGAGAACTTTCATTTTTGGGTGAACTGTCCCTTTAAATTACCTTAACTAGATAGATTTATTTGGTCATCCAGCTTAACCAGAAAAACCATGCTAGTCAAACTGCTTCACCGACTAGGCATTGTAGGTCCACCAACTTAACCAGCACCAAACCAGCATAAACCAGCCTGGACATGCATGGGAATTCATGCCTGTCTAAGATGGTCTTTTAAGCAGGGACGACAGATAATAAGTGATTTTGTGTTAGATAAAGCTTTGCTTCTGTGAAGTTCATGAAGATTTAATGTGGTTAAGGGGACATTGACTGAAGACTTTTGTAACAGAATTTAAACATAACTTTGACCTGGTCTTCTGGTCTGTTTGCAGGTAGCTACTGGAATGCAGCATCCTTCAATACACCCTCTTCATATCTGCACTTCTCCACTTTTCAAGGAGAAACAAGTGCTGACATCTCCTTTTACTTCAAGACCTCTGCTCCCTACGGCGTCTTCCTAGAAAACCTTGGGAACACAGATTTCATCCGTTTAGAGCTGAAATGTAAGAGCCTGTTTCCTTCTCACTTTGTTTCTCCCTCTGTCTATATGTTTCACATTCTTTCCTTGAGCCTTCTCTCCTACTTTTGTTCAGAATCCCATGGTTATACACTTACTGCAGTAGACTGATAAGTTTGAAAAGAGGAAGTGCTGAGCGGACACTTCCTATGCTGCCAGGATCACATCAGAAAGGCTCTTTCCTTATCATTTCTTCCTGGTAGACTCCTGTGCCCAGCTTCTATTCTCTATTTTGAGTCTGTATTTGTTGCACTGATTACAATGCATTTGCCTGAAATCTTCTACCATTGTTCTCTCTTGAATATAAATGGAGGCTCTAGGAGAAGAAAGACACCGCAGACTTTAAACAGACTCTGTAATTGCTTATAATTCAATTCAATTAATTATCACATACTTGTTTCTCAAAAATGGCCAATTTATGGATGAAGCCGCATAACTGATCAGTTGAATAGTTAGATGGGATTTTTAAAGAGCCTCCGCACAGACCTACACAAAACAAAATAAGAAGAACATGGAAAGAAGAGAGAAATCTCTTTCACACAGATCACGTTTTCAAGCCAATCCAGCTTTTCCTTTACACTGTTTATCAAACAATTGGCAATCCAAAATGCAGAAATATAACATTATGGATAAATTCCATGTTTCATCCAGTGTTTTACGTTTCTTGAAGTGGCTCAGTGTTGTCGAGCAATTTGTTTCCTTTGTAGTGTATTACTCAACTGTTGTGTAATCTTCGAATTTGTATGTGGTTATTCTCCCATTTCTGCATCAGTCTATTTCCTTTATTCTTTTTTCTTTTTGGACTGAAGGCCAACAAGTCTAAAGGAGAAAAGGACATATTCAGACATAACCAATAGATTTTATTTATACATGTCTAATTCCTCTACCGCATGAAACTAAATAAATGAAACTAAGGACTCAAAATGGTCATTTGTTCTTAAAAGGAAAGAGATTTTTCATTGTATCTGTGGTTCTCAAGTTAATCTCAAATGGTTAATTCACTCAAAGTGAAAATGCAACCATTTACTCATTTAGATTATCTGTGAATAACATCTTAAACTTTTCTTGTGTTGTTTGTCACTTATGGCATTTGAAAGTGTCTATCTCTATTCCTTTTTATTGTATGGAAAAGAGCACCCTGGAAAAGGGTTCACATTCCACTGAAGAAAGAAAGCCGTATAGGTTTGGAACCACATGAGGATGACTACATGATAACATATTTTAATATATGTGTGAACTATTCCTTCAGATTAAAATGTACCCATGTTTCAAACATTTTCTCTCATGAAAATTATTATCTGTGCTGCAGGATTTTTCCCCCTTAGCTCTTACACCCTCACCCTTGCTCACAAGCATATGCATACACACACTTCTGAGCCAGCAGTGCATTCTCTAGCCAGCTGTATCTCCCCAGGCAGTGGTGTATATCTCTAAAGGGCTCTGAAGAAGCACGCAGAGGGAAGGAAAGCAGCTTAGTGGCTCCATTTGTCAAAACAGAACCTCCTGCAGCCTCCCTGTCCTCAGCTCAGGGGCATGAGGGCACAGAATGCCAGGGTTGTGGGGATGTAATATCCCATTCTCTCTCTTTTACAAATATGCAACAGTTAGTTCTGGTCCTCTAACCTGATTAGACAAGCGATGTTCCAAGATTTAAAATAACTGCACTGGGAAGCTTCACTGTTTGTATTCCAGACAGGCTGCCAGTCTGTGCTCTGCTTGGCAGCACACAACGATTGATCCTGTTTTGACTTCATTTGGAACTATTTTCATTAACAAAGCAAAAACAGACATAATAACTGGCCATATTATTTCTAAAATGTAAGTTAGTCGTTATTTACTTAATGTTAATAGGACTGCTCTATATAAGAAATATTACACACAATCATTTTGTTGTCCTCAGTTTTACCTCATAATTCACTGAATCCACACAAAACCCATTATTTTTACATCCTACTGTTTTACCCTTTTTTGGACTGAGAGGAGAAGCAATCTTGTTCTTTTCTCTCCTATTTTAACTGAAAATAGAATAAAAATATTCAGGTGAGCCTGAGCAGAGAGAACAGGTACTCGCTTAGTGCATTCTCAGAGGCTTGTGACAGCAAAGCATCAATCATTTGTTGGAGGGGTGCAGGGAAGGATGGCAAACTGGGCATTACGCATACAGCACATGTAAAAGTCTGCATGAAGATGACAGCACTTCCAGTTGGGAGTGTTTTTGCTGCTAGCAGGGCATGGATGCATACAAAGTGGCCCTGAATGAGTCTGGCACGATAAGAATGTGAGGGGAAAAGAAAAGAATTTGTGATCATTAATGCACACATTGCCTAGAAGTGCCAAAGTCCTCCAGAGAGCAAAGGTTATTGCATCAGAGAAAGACAGGAAGGGTCTCAGCATGACAGATGTGCCGTTGTTTCATATTCAGCATTCCCTCAAGGGTTATGCCCAGCTATAGTCTCTGCTTATAAGCAAGAGGGCAACGCATCTTGTTTGTCAGTTGTTTTCCATTGATAGCAATTTGATTAAATAAAGAGCAAATGGAGGCTTTTGGTGAAGTCTCTTGCTTTTCAGATTTTTCTCCTGTGAAAAACAAAAACAGTCATTTTGTGTGTCTTCAAGAGGGTTTCACAGGAGATCTTAAAAATTTCACAAATTGTGTTAGAATTTGCCAAGATACAAAAATAAAAAGGTATATAATCTATATATCTAAATTAAGGTATATATATATAGGTGAGTGTATATATATATATATATATATATATATATATATATATACACTCACCTAAAGGATTATTAGGAACACCATACTAATACTGTGTTTGACCCCTTTCGCCTTCAGAACTGCCTTAATTCTACGTGGCACTGATTCAACAAGGTGCTGAAAGCTTTCTTTAGAAATGTTGGCCCATATTGATAGGATAGCATCTTGCAGTTGATGGAGATTTGTGGGATGCACATCCAGGGCACGAAGCTCCCGTTCCACCACATCCCAAAGATGCTCTATTGGGTTGAGATCTGGTGACTGTGGGGACCATTTTAGTACAGTGAACTCATTGTCATGTTCAAGAAACCAATTTGAAATGATTCGAGCTTTGTGACATGGTGCATTATCCTGCTGGAAGTAGCCATCAGAGGATGGGTACATGGTGGCCATAAAGGGATGGACATGGTCAGAAACAATGCTCAGGTAGGCCGTGGCATTTAAACGATGCCCAATTGGCACTAAGGGGCCTAAAGTGTGCCAAGAAAACATCCCCCACACCATTACACCACCACCACCAGCATGCACAGTGGTAACAAGGCATGATGGATCCATGTTCTCATTCTGTTTACGCCAAATTCTGACTCTACCATCTGAATGTCTCAACAGAAATCGAGACTCATCAGACCAGGCAACATTTTTCCAGTCTTCAACTGTCCAATTTTGGTGAGCTCTTGCAAATTGTAGCCTCTGTTTCCTATTTGTAGTGGAGATGAGTGGTACCCGGTGGGGTCTTCTGCTGTTGTAGCCCATCCGCCTCAAGGTTGTGCGTGTTGTGGCTTCACAAATGCTTTGCTGCATACCTCGGTTGTAACGAGTGCTTATTTCAGGCAAAGTTGCTCTTCTATCAGCTTGAATCAGTCGGCCCATTCTCCTCTGACCTCTAGCATCAACAAGGCATTTTCGCCCACAGGACTGCCGCATACTGGATGTTTTTCCCTTTTCACACCATTTTCTGTAAACCCTAGAAATGGTTGTGCGTGAAAATCCCAGTAACTGAGCAGATTGTGAAATACTCAGACCGGCCCGTCTGGCACCAACAACCATGCCACGCTCCAAATTGCTTAAATCACCTTTCTTTCCCATTCTGACATTCAGTTTGGAGTTCAGGAGATTGTCTTGACCAGGACCACACCCCTAAATGCATTGAAGCAACTGCCATGTGATTGGTTGATTAGATAATTGCATTAATGAGATATTGAACAGGTGTTCCTAATAATCCTTTAGGTGAGTGTATATATATATATATATATATATATATATATATATATATATATATATAATTATCTATATTTTGGGGGACTTTTTTTTAGATAATATTGATGTGTATAATTAATTCAATTAAACATTGAAACCAATTGATAGTCCTAATTTAAATGAATGAACCAAAACCAAAGTAAATTATCTGGGCTATACTAATGTTAATATTAATGCTATACTCTTGTAATTTTACTATCAACAGTCATCTTGACTTGTCAACAGGTCAACTATAGTCTCATTTGTGGGTATTTTTATTTCTCCTAAGAAACTTTAGGACAAACATCCGAGACAACATTTGTACTTAAAGGTGCAGAGGGTAATTTCTGCAACTCTAGTGGCACCAAATGGAATTGGAAAAATTGTGACATTTTCCAAAGTAGTTTCCAAACACTCACATTTGCATTGGTCAAAATTCGCTTTGTCATTTCCAAATACCAGATAGCAATCCCATTTGGAGCCACTAGTGGCACAGAAATTTCCAACTGTATCTTTAAATGAAACGCAACTAAGGACTCGTTTTAAGTCTTCTGATCGATTAAAGAGCAAACTATTGAGCATACTAAGAAACGACTTCAATTGTGATTCACATGACTACATCTGAGAGAGGGAAAAAGAGATTAAAGATAGGCAAAAACAAAGTTCAAGAGTGCTGTTGTGTGTGTATCATGTCTGAGTCAAAGCCTTTGTGTCTAAGCTTGTCGACCGCACTGCTAGGTCATCTTCAGCAGCACCCAGCGTAAACACTCCAGAGCTTTTCTCTAAAGCTGGATATTCACCTTCTGCATGAATCCTTCCTGAAAAGAAGAGTAATCAGCCCTGGCTGCAGGCCTGTGTGCGAGATTAAGAATGTATTCATGCCTGTGTGTGTGCGTGCATGCGAGTGTGTGTAGGCAGAGGGGCAGATTGGGAAATTGAAGCTCTCTGCCTTTTTTCTAGCCTTCCATTATGTCTCATCGATTTATGCCCTGACTCCTAATCCTACTTCCTTATTTTGGCCTGCCTGGTTTTCTTCAGTTACGGCTCAAAACTGAGGCCCATTGAAATCCACTCAGGGCATGAAATGAGTGGAGGGCACTATGTTGAGTTAGTGTTGAGAAGAGTTATGAGTGGAAGTTTGTTTCCAGGAATAAATCTACTGTAGCTTCCCTGGATGTTCTGGCTTGTTTTCACTCTCTGAAACAAAAACAAACATTTTTTTGGGGGGGGGGGGGTTTAATGGTTTTGAATGATTTATTTATTATTAAGAGCTTTGAATAAAATAGATTTTTATATTTTTGTGGGTAGGGTAAGATGTGACTGAGACTGAGAAAGATTTAACATGAGTTGGTGTTTTAGTACAACATTTGTTTAGCGTGCCTTTTGACATAGCAATTAAAATCCATTTGAAGCCCTTTTAAACGGTTACATCATTAGTATGATCAATGGTGTGTTTCTCTCAAAGGTGATTTTTCAGACTGAACAAAATTAAATTAATAATTGATAAATTATAATGCAAAGACTGCATATGTTTTGAACCAGGCGATTCATCTGCATTTGGTTATTACTTAAATATCCATTCAGAATTATTTTTCTATCATGTACTGTTTAAAAAAAGCACATAAAGTGATTATTGTAATCAAGGTCAAAGTCCAAAAGTCTTTCTACCATGCTTGTATCTCATAATGTTTGCTAAACTAAATTTTAGCCTTCATACTCTCACTCCTAAAAGAAAAAGAGAGAATATTCTGTAGCCTTTGTGTCTGGTGCACCCACAAAAAGCATATCGAAATGTCACCTCTGTTGTGCCAACTGACAATGAGGTCTGAGCACAAGCCACAATCTTTAGATTCACCATTGGTCTCCCCCCGTTGGTCCCATAAAAAAACAATGCATGTGTAATCTTCAATATTTCTCTCTCTCTCTATCTTTCTACTGGTGCCCTCTGTTGGCATGATCAGGCATGAACTCTCTACTGTAACACTGGCATCAGCCTTTGGGTGAAAGAGAGTGTCTTCGTGGATGATTGATTGATAGATGGATGCCCGCTGTCTGCTTTCTCTGGTCTGTTTTATCTCAAACATTCTCTGCCACTCCTTCTCATCTCTGTGCTGAGGGAATCTTTATCTTACATGACATCAACCATAATTTAATATTCATGCCTGAATTCAAGCCATTTAACTGAGCTTTAATTTCTCTCTCTCTCTCTCTCTCTCTCTCTCTCTCTCTCTCTCTCTCTCTCTCTCTCTCTCTCTCTCTCTCTCTCTCTGAGCGGAAGTTGGGTGAGTGGTGCGAGATTGGGAGTGTGGTGTTTGCGTGAGTGTTTATTTCTCCTTTTTGCTCTTTTTTTTTTTTTTTTTTTTTCTATGTTGTTTTAGTTTTATTTAGTTTATTGTTAGTGGTGTATTCTAAGTGGGTTAGTTGTCTTGGTGGCGGCGACAACCGGTGTAACCGGGAGTCATGCCGGCTCGTGGTGTTGGAGGAGCGGGGCTGGAAACGCTCACGCGTCGACATGCCTTTAAACTTTGTCCAACTATAGACTGTTCGGTAGAGGATTGCGCTTTGGCAGTCGGAGGAATTGTTGGATATGATAGCGTTAAATCCGCGTCGAGGATGAACAGCGGTGTTGTGATTTTTGTAGACAGCTTTGAGAAAGTTGCAACAATTGTTGAACAAGGTGTAAAGGTGCGTACACACTGCCAGCGACATCGCGCGCGACAGCGACTCAATACCATTCATTTTCAATGCGAGCACAGCGACTTCCGGCGACACGAGCTGTCGCGACCGTTGGCGCTAGATGTGGGCGTGTCCAGCGACGTGACAAAGTTGAGAAAAGTTCAACTTTGGAGCGACTAACGGAAGCGACAGCCAATAGGAGAGAAGACGGGAGAGCTCACGTGATCCTTTCTCTCTCTCTCTCTCTCTCTCAGCTCCTGCAGTAACGGAAAGGTGGATGAAAGGCTAATTCTTGCTGTTAGAAATGTTCCAGTGCTCTATGATATGTCTCTTCCCACGTACAAGGACATTTTTAAGAAAAATACTGCGTGGAAAGGTGTATTTGAGATCGCGGGGATTTGTGGACCCAGACAGACCGGCGTTTGCATTTTCGCCGCAGATAAACAGCCGCTATGGCAAACAGCACGCCTTGTTTCTCATTCATCTTTGATATAAAGCATTTTATGTACTGATTCCATTTATATTTAGTCTTTTCCCTCCAAAATGTTTGTTTTTAGTGGCAAGAAAAGAGATTCGCTGTCAACAGCAATGGAGTGGCATCCGTGAATGTCATTTATAAACGTTACTAGGCGACCAGTAGTGGTAACACCCACTAGCGACTTCACCGCCAGCCACTGGCGACCTGCAGCGATAAAGTCGTGGCAGTGTGTACGCACCTTAACGATCAAAGATATCTTGATTCAAGCGGTGCCGCTCGTTAATCCGGCTAAAAAGTTTATTTTAAATTAAATTAAAGTCCCTCCGTTCATCAGCAACGAAATGTTAGAGAGGGAACTTTCGAGACATGGACAGCTAATGTCTCCGATTAAAACATTTGGCCTTGGCTGTAAATCTCTGAATTTGAGACATGTTGTTTCTTTTAGAAGGCAGGTTTTCATGGTTCTTAAAAATAGCAATGAAGATTTAAATTTAGTGTTCAAGTTCAGAGTGGATGATTATGATTACAATGTTTATGTAACGTCTGAGAAAATGAAATGTTTTGGATGTGGAATGGAGGGTCACATTATACGATCATGCCCAGAGAAATTCCCTGCGGGATTTAGTAATAAGACCTTAGATCAGGGTGAGTCAAGTACATCTCAGAGACAAAAACAAAATGAATTAAACGAATTTCAGGGACAAAAATTGGACAAAACAAATAAATCACAAGGACAAAAACAGAATGTAGTAAAGGAATTTCAGGGATCTAAACAAAGTAAGTTACATGAAACTCAGGGACAAAAACAAAGTGAATCGGATAACACTCAGGGACAAATACAGAGTGAATCGGATAAAACTCAGGGACAAAAACAGAGTGAATCGGATAAAACTCAGGGACAAAAACAGAGTGAATCGGATAAAACTCAGGGACAAAAACAGAGTGAATCCGATAAAACTCAGGGACAAAAACAGAGTGAATCCGATAAAACTCAGGGACAAAAACAGAGTGAATCGGATAAAACTCAGGGACAAAAACAGAGTGAATCGGATAAAACTCAGGGACAAAAACAGAGTGAATCGGATAAAACTCAGGGACAAAAACAGAGTGAATCGGATAAAACTCAGGGACAAAAACAGAATGAACCAAAACATTCTCAGGGACAAAAACGGAATGCATCAGACGGTTTAAAAAAAAAAATCATCATATAAAACGAATCGGTTACCTAACGTAACCTCGGTTCTCTCTAGATGAGGGAACGAGTATTGCGTAAGCTAGCTTACGCTACGGGAAAGATTCATCTTTTCTGAGATATTGAAGCCAAAAAATTATCCTTAATTTTGTATCATTTGTCAATGCAGTGCAGCAACTGCAGACCTTGAGCGGGCTAGCTAGCGAGCTCATTGGTTGCTCTGCGGCAACTGCTGCAGCCTATAGACGAACTTGGGCGAACTCGCGTCCAATGAGAGGCGTCCGCACGCTTACTGCATCAAAGCCCGCCAAAATGGGCATGGCTAGAGTGCATATAAGCGTAGTTCCTAGGCTGGAACCCTGGTTTTCATTGAATGAAGCGAAAGTCGCTCGTGGCGCGAAGCACGGCCGGCTACGCAATACTCGTTCCCTCATCTAGAGAGCACCGAGGTTACGTTAGGTAACCGATTCGTTCTCTTCACGAGAGGTTCTCTCAGTATTGCGTAAGCTAGCTTACGCTCACGGGAACCCATTGTCAACGCCGTGCGTGCCAAGCATCCACTGCATGAGCCCCGGGGTGGGGGACCCGGGGAGCCCTTGTGAGTGGGGAAATAATATTTGGCCGACAAGAGTGCGGGCCAGTGTGTGTGTAATACATAAGCACATAGTGGGAAGGGAACGACAGAGCGGTGCTGGTCGTGTGGAATGAGTCCCATCAGTGCAGCTCACCAGGGAGCTGTAGCGTATTAAACCGCTAGTAGATTTGCCTGTAGGGCGGGCACTTCCAGATTGTAAAATCTGACAAAGGTGGAAGGGGAAGCCCAGCCCGCTGCCACACATATGTCGTGAATGGAAATCCCGCTGGACCATGCCCACAATGAGGCCATGCCTCTAGTGGAGTGAGCCCTAATGCCCAACGGGCATGGCAGGTCTTTTGACGCGTATGCGGCAGCAATAGCGTCCACTATCCATCTAGACAGTGTCTGTTTCGAGGCGGCAGACCTTTGGTGCGCCCTCGAACGAAACGAAAAGCTGCTCAGAGCGCCTGAAAGAGGCGGAGCGCGCAGTATACAATCACAGTGCTCTGACTGGGCAAAGGAGATTGGCGTCGCGTTAAGCTATCGGATGCTGGCAGCGCCAATAGGGAAATGACCTGTGCTCTGAAAGGAGTACCGATCACCTTGGGAACATAGCCGTGTCTAGGCTTTAAAATGACCTTGGAGTCACTTGGTCCAAACTCAAGACACGCAGCGCTGACAGACAGCGCGTGAAGGTCTCCCACACGTTTGACTGATGACAGGGCAGTCAGAAAAACGGTTTTGAGTGAAAGGTATTTCAAATCCACGGATTGAAGCGGTTCGAAAGGGGGGGCTTTCATAGTTTCGAGAACTATAGAAAGATCCCAGATAGGAACCGATGGGGGGCGCGGGGGGGTTCATCCTTCTAGCTCCCTTGAGGAAGCGGATGACCAGCTCGTTTTTTCCCAGTGACTGGCCGTGCAGGGGTTCAGCGAACGCCGCGACGGCCGCCACATACACTTTGAGCGTGGATGGGGATCTGCCCTTATCCAGCAACTCTTGTAAAAACACGAGCAGCGACGACACCCCACATGTCCGTGGGTCCAGGTCTCTGTCGGTGCACCATTTCGAAAACACAGACCATTTTGACGCATAGAGTCTTCTCGTGGAAGGGGCTCTAGCGTGTATGATGGTGTTTATTACCCCTTCTGGCAGAACGACGAGTAGTCGTTGATCACCCACGCGTGCCGCGCCCAGCACTCTGGGTGGGTATGCCAGATCGTGCCGCGAGCTTGAGAGAGGAGATCTGCTGTCACTGGGATGGGCCACGGCGCTGTCAGTGACAGCTGCGTAAGCTCCGGGAACCATGTCTGATTCTCCCAACGCGGGGCTATGAGGAGCACTGAGTGACGCGTTTCCCTGATCCTCTGCATTACCTGTGGCAATAGCGAGACGGGAGGGAAGGCATAAAGCGGGCGGTTGGGCCAGTCCTGGGCCAGCGCGTCCTCGCTTTTCGAGAAAAATATCGGGCAGTGAGAGTTCTCTTCTGACGCAAAGAGCATCTCTGCTCTGCCGAATATGCGCCATAACTTCTGGACTGTTTGAGCATGCAGGGACCATTCCCCTGGAGGAATATTGTCTCTGGACAGTCTGTCTGGGCCGTCGTTCAGGTGGCCTGGCACGTGCGTCGCCCTCAGCGAGTGCAGGTGGCACTGGGACCAACTCAGTATGCGTTTCGTCAGATGGAAGAGGTTCCTGGATCTGACACCGCCCTGACGGTTTAGGTAGGATACCACAGATCTGTTGTCCGAACGGACCAGGACGTGGTGACCCTGAATGACCGGAGAAAGCGCATAGCGCGTACTCGACCGCTATCATTTCCAGACAATTTATGTGAAGGAGCTTTTCCTGAACTGACCATAGGCCAAAAACCGGAGAGCCCTCGCAGACCGCGCCCCAACCCGTGTTGGACGCGTCTGTCGAGATGACTTTTCGGCGAGATACAGCTCCCATCGTCACTCCCTGCTGATACCATTCGGCCACTGTCCAGGGCTGCAGAGCTGAAATACAGGTCTGAGTCACCTTGATCGGCTGGCGGCCTGTGGCCCAAGCCCGGCGAGACGCACGGGTGTTTAGCCAATGCTGAAGCGGGCCATGCCCAGTAAACCCAGCTGAAGTACTGCTGCGGCTGAGGCCATGTAACCTAGCACTCTCTGAAATTTTTTCAGAGGCGTGAGGCTGTTCATCTGAAAGGACGCGGCTAGTCGCTGAACACGGCGCGTGCGCTGTGTAGATAAGTGAGCCGTCATAGCCACGGAGTCTAGTTCTATTCCAAGGAAGGAAATTGCCTGACTGGGCTGTAGTGAGCTCTTGGTCCAATTGACTGCAAGACCCAAACTGTTCAGATGGCTGAGGAGAACTGTTCTGTGAGACAGAAGCTCCATATGTGACTGTGCCATAATCAGCCAGTCGTCCAAATAGTTCAGAATTCGCAAGCCCTGACTCGCGAGGGGTGCTGAACGCCGCATCCATGCACTTCGTGAAAGTACCGGGTGCTAAAGACAGGCCGAACGGAAGGACGGTGTATTGATAAACCTGGCCGTCGGGCGAATCTCAAGAATGGCCTGTGACGGGATTTATCTGAATCTGAAAGAAGGCATCTTTCAGATCGAGAGAGATAAACCAGTCCCCTGGCGTGTATGCGCGAGGAGTTTCCTGATTGTAAGCATTTTGAACGGTCTTTTGCAAGCACCTTGTTCAAACCCCTGAGATCTAATATTGGTCTGAGGCCTCCGTCTTTCTTGGGAACAAGAAAATAACGGCTGTAAAACCCGACTCGCTCAGCTCAAGGCGGCACTTCTCTATGGCCCTTTTGCACAGAAGGTTTGCTATTTCTGAACGAAGCATGCAGGCTGCTTCCGTGTTCACAATAGTTTCGAGCCGTGCTCTGAAGCGGGAGGGCGGCGATCGAACTGTAGCAAATAGCCCTGTTTTATTGTGCTTAACACCCATTTGGATATCCCTGGGATAGCTTCCCACGCTTTGAAGCGTAACGCTAGAGGGTGAATGGCCAAATCGCCTTGATTGTCGCACACAGCAGCTGAACAGAATGTGTGAGCGCTTACTGTGCTTATGCATGACTGCTCGCAGACAGCAGGGACAGGCTGTTCTGTGAGTGACTTCCCGATTGAGGTGAATGGGGAAAGAGTCACATCTGTTAAGTGATGCGCGAGCATAGTCACGGGCACGGGACTTACATACAGAGAAGTGTTTGCTGGCCGTGTGACAGAGCGGGCAGAGAATGGGCGCGCGCATGTATTCATGAGCACGTTTATTGACTCTAATACTCAAGCGGTTTGTGTCCGCTTTATGTGAGTGGGCTCTGATCGGGACACGGGAAGTGTAATGCTTGTGTGTAGAGGTGAACACTGGATTGTGGGCACATTTTCTACACATAAGGCTGGTCCTGTGACAGAGCGGCCAGAGAAGGGGCGCGCGACGGATTCGTGGGCGCGTTATTGACTCTAACACTCGAGCGGGCTGTGTCCGCTCTATGTGAGTGGGCTCTGATAGGAACACGGGAAGTGTAATG
The DNA here is from genome assembly GCF_025860055.1 of Xyrauchen texanus. Classification (NCBI taxonomy): domain Eukaryota; kingdom Metazoa; phylum Chordata; class Actinopteri; order Cypriniformes; family Catostomidae; genus Xyrauchen; species Xyrauchen texanus. The sequence goes on from NC_068316.1 coordinate 17,540,868, forward strand.
CTTGTGTGTAGGGGTGAACACTGGATTGTGGGCACATTTTCTACACATAAGGCATGTTTGCTCTTTACAAGATTTCTTTGGATCGCCGTGAAAACGGCGTTTGAGTGCAGGCAAGCGGGCAGTATCACCGGCTTGTTGGCTGCTGAATCCACCACTGTAGTAGCCTGAGAGAGGGGGACTGACAGGGGGCGAAGCTTTGACGGTGGTCCGGCCGCGGCGGGACTGAGCCGTCATTTTTTCAACAAGGCTAGGAGGACTTCGGTTGCTCAGGTTTCAGCGCAACCTTAGACCGAGGCCCGCGGGGGGGGCGGCGGTCTGCGGCCTGCGGCGGCTGTCTGAGCGCGATCGAGGGCGGCCGCCCTGTCAACGCTGAGAAGTCTGACTTTGTTGAGCTGGGCGCTGTGAAGAGGCTCGTGCAGGAGGCTGGTCACGTGGGCGGCCTGCAGAGGAGCTAACGCGACGCGGCAGGAAGAGGTTCATGGCTTGGGTGGCTTTCTGGACTTCTGAAAAGCGGTCAACAATGCCACTCACCGCGGAGCTGAAGAGACCGGTCGGAGAGAGCGGTGCGTTGAGGAACGTGGAGCGCTCTGCTTCTCCCATGTCGGCTAGCGTTAGCCACAGGTGTCTCTCGGTCACAGTCAGCGAGGCCATGCACTTCCCTAGAGCTTGGGCTGCAGCTTTGGTGGCGCGAAGGGCGAGGTCCGTCGGAGCTCTGGAGTCTGAAGTAGAGGAGCTCCAGTTTTTGGCTGAGGCCACAAAGGATCAATGTTATCTTGAAACTGCTCTCACAGTTTAAAGTCTGACTCTGGACATGTGTTGTCTGATCATGCTGATATTCGTAAACATGCTGTTAGTTTTTACTGTGGTTTGTATAAATGTGAACACCAAGAGGAACAGATGTTGGCTCAGAGTTTTTATTCTGGTCTTCCCCAGGTTAAACAAGACAGTAATGTGGTGCTGGAAGCAGATATTGTCCTGGGTGAACTGTATATATAGCTTTGCAGAGTATGCAGAGCAGAAAAACTCCAGGACTAGATGGTCTACCTGTTGATTTTTATAAGTTTTTTTGGTTTATAATTGGAGAAGATCTTCTGGCGGTGCTGAAAGATAGCCTAGCCAATGGACGTCTGCCTCTAAGTTGTAGGAGGGCAGTTCTTACCTTGCTGCCAAAAAAAGGTGATCTGCAGCTCATAAAAAATTGGAGGCCTGTGTCTTTGCTTTGTACTGACTATAAGCTACTCTCCAAAGTATTGGCGAATAGACTCAGCAAAGTGATGGAACAAGTTGTTTTGCCTGATCAGACCTACTGTATCCCTGGCCGGCTGATTTCTGATAACATCGTTCTCATTTGAGACTTGTTAGAAATTTCTAAGATGTTTGGTCTTAAAATGGGAATTGATTCTATTGATCAAGAGAAAGCTTTTGACCATGTTGAACACGAATATTTATGGCAAACAATGATTGCTTTTGGGTTTACTCTGGGTTTTATCAACAAGATCAAGACTTTGTATTGTGATGTTCAGAGTGTTTTAAAAGTCAATGGTGTTTTGAGCGCTCCTTTTCAGGTTTAGAGGGGAATTAGACAGGGTTGTGCCCTTTCTGGCATGTTATATTCTTTGGCTTTTGAACCTTTATTACATAGATTAGATCTGTTTTACAAGGTGTGATTTTACCAGGGTGTAATATACCTTTAAAGTTATCTGCATATGCAGATGATTTAGTCGTCATGGTGGATAATCAACAAGATATTGATATCCTAGCAAACGTTATAGTTCAATATGGTATAATTTCTTCAGCCAGAGTAAACTGGAGCAAAAGTGAAGCTCTCTGTATAGGAGTGACAGAAAAACAGTTTCAATTGCCGTTGGGTTTAAATTGGAAGACAGAGGGGGGCTTAAAATATTTGGGTGTATTTTTGGGTGATGAAATTTTTGTTCTTAAAAACTGGGATAATGTTCTTGAAAAGACTAAAGGGTGTTTTGCCAGATGGAAATGGATTTTACCGAAAATGTCTTATCGAGGTCGAGTTCTTGTTATTAACAACTTGGTTTCCTCCACTTTATGGCATCGTTTATCATGTGTGGATCCTCCTCCAGATCTGCTGTCAAAGATTCAGGCACTTCTTGTCGACTTCTTTTGGGATCGTCTGCATTGGACACCTCAAAGCGTTTTATTTTTGCCGAAAGATGAAGGAGGACAAGGTTTAGTTCATCTGAACAGTAGAGGGGCAACTTTCCGTTTCCAGTTCGTGCAGAGGTTTCTGTGTGGTCCCGCAGATCTAGTGTGGAGACCGTTGGCATGTACTATCTTGAACCAGCTAGGTGGATTGGGCCTAAACAGAACACTGTTTCTGATGGACTTAAAACAGCTCAACACCAGTGGATTGTCAAGTTTCTACCATGGACTGCTCAAAGTTTGGAATTTATTTAAAATTGAGAGGACAGAGCATCACAGGTCACTCTATTGGCTTCTTCAAGAGCCAGTTCTGTATGGGACCCGTTTGAGTGTAACCTGTCCCAGTCGAGGACTAGGTCCCAGTTTACTCAAACAGTTCTGTTCGTCTAATGTTGTGACTTTGGGACATGTAATTCAGCTTACAGGTGCAAACATGGACAATGCTCCACTCCTTGCCTCTCATCTGAAGGTGCATTCTATTCGCATGATTGAATTGTTGCTTAAAAAGTGGAAAGAGTTTTTAACAGATGCCGAACGCACATTGTTGCATTGTTATTGTGATGGTTCTGTTCAACAGAGTGTTGATGATATTTTCCCTTTGGTGAAGGTTCTCCCAGATTTTAAGGACTGTACAGGTTTTTTTTTTAGAAACCAATAATTCAGGTCTGTTTATTCATGATGCAGATAAGAAACTGTTATACAGATTGTTCGTAAAAATTTTGAACAAAGATAAGTTAAATGGTAAAATTGACACTCCATGGAGAGCTCGCTTGGGGCTGATAGAGGGTGTTGGACCTGAATGGAGAGCGCTGTATAAACAACCGTTGTTGAAGAAGGTTGCAGATTTGCAATGGAGAATTTTACATACAGCTGTGGCTGTTAATTCTTTTATCTCTGTTTTAAATCCTGATATCAATCATGACTGCCCCTTTTGTACGCTGCGTGAGACAGTTTTTCACTGTTTTACGGACTGTTGTCGTCTTATGCCAATGTTCTCTATGTTGGAAGATCTTTTTAAAATGTTTGGTGTAGTTTTTTCCAAGCAGCTGTTTATTCTAGGCTACAGGTATTCCCAAAAAAAGAGGGAGCAGTGTCAACTCTTTAATTTTATTTTGGGAAGAGCAAAGATGGCTGTGTATATGAGTAGACGAAATAAGGTTGAAGGATCTACAGATGATGATGCTGTTTTTGTATTTGTTAAAATGTTAAAATCACGTTTAAGAATAGATTTTAATTACTACAGTCTGATGAATGATCTGGGAAAGTTTTCCAATATTTGGTGTCACAAGGACGTGCTCTGCTCTGTTGTAGAGAATAATCTCTTTTTCAAAAGTGTGTTGATTTAATGTGATTTCACTTGGTTGAGTGTTGTTGTTTTTTTTTTGTTTTTTTACAATTGTTTTTAATAAAGTCTTTGTAAAATCTCAAATCTCTCTCTCTCTCTCTCTCTCTCTCTGTCTGTCTGTCTCAATCTCTCTCTCTCTGTCTGTGTGTTTCACTTTCTCTCTCTCTCTCTCTCTCTCTCTCTCTGTCTGTCTGTGTGGTTCACTCTCTCTATCTCTCTCTCTCTCTCTCTCTCTCTGTCTGTCTGTGTAGTTCACTCTCTCTATCTCTCTCTCTCTCTCTCTCTCTATCTCTCTCTGTCTGTCTGTGTGTTTCACTCTCTCTATCTCTCAAAAATATTTATAAAGCTTCACCAATGTGTGTGTTTTTTTTTTACTTCCATGAATTGGAAGCTTCAGATGGATTAATTATAATGTATGCAGTCTAAGGGGGGGTTCTCCCAATTTGGAATGCCCAATTCTCAATGTGCTTTTTTTTTTCTCGGTCTGAACGACCCCTAATTGCTACCCCTTTATGTCTGGAGTGTTTCCATAACAGACTGGTGTTTAATAACGGAAGATTCCACTGTTTTCATGATCATATTCAAATTCATTGAGCTGCTTCTGACAACAATTAAATTGCTTTAATAATTTACTCACCCTCATGTTGTTCCAAACCTCAAAAGGTGAATTTCTGAGGAACATCCTGGTCACATTCTTTTTTATATAATGCTCCAAAATGTCAAAAAGGCACTATAGAGTAACATACAAGTGGTCTATACAACTTGTAATCTACATTCCAAGTCTTCTGAAGCTGTAGTGATTGTGTGAGGAACATGTCAAAATTTAAGTCGTTATTCACTGAAAATCTTATCATTTGTTCTAGCTAGGTGAATTATTCCTTTAAAGGCCTTATATTTTCTGATTAAAGGGCTCTTTCACCCTAAAATGTACATTCTCTTATCATTTGCTCACTCTCAATCCATCCCAGATGTGTATGATTTTTTTTCTGCTGAACACAAACAAAGATTTTTTGAAGAATATCTCAGCTGTGTAGGTCCATACAATGCAAACAAATGGTGACTAGAACTCCAAAAGCTCCTAAAAGTAGATAAAGTCAGCATAAAAATAATCCATCAAACTCCAATGATTACGGTACATCAAGCAGTCTTCTTGGCAATCATGATATCAAGTTCGATTACACTTCCTGTCATCTAGCGCTCTGCACATGCCTCAAGCGATAGGAAGTGTAATCAAGCTTGAAATCATGATCATTCCTAGAGACTGTAATGATAAGATGTACAATGAATAAAGAGTCTGTTCTCAGCCAAAACCAACTGGATCACTACAGAAGACATTGAGTAAAACACTAGAGTCTTAAGGATAACTTTGATGCTGACTTTATCAACTTTTTGGAGATCTGATCACCATTTATTTGCATTGTATGGACCTACAGAACTGAGCTATTCTTCTAAAAGCTATCCTTTTAACACATTAACACTGTAAAATCTCAATCAGGCCAACCCAAAGTTATTTGTTTATTTTTAATTCATACAAAATGCACTGCAAGGGTTAGCTTTTCTGAGGCTGGTTCTTATACGCCAGGGCATATTATGAGTCGTGGCAACATTCACTACATTTCTTGACATCACACTTTCAGGACATGGAATAGCTGTTGGGCTTATCAGATCTTCCCAACAGGATCGTTTTTTCGGAGCAAAGATCTTTCACTGGGTTTCTAGCTGAATGTGAATATGGCTTGGGTCCTCCGTGGGCTCAGATGGATGGAAGATCTTCTATATTTCTTTGATGCATCTTTAATGAAGTGGATTCTCTCTGGGGGCCTGAGGGAGAAATGTCAACGTGACTCAGCAGAGCACCTGACCGTTTGTATGAGAGTCAAGAGAGAAAAGCAGCAGCCTTTGATGAGGTTCAGACCCCTGAAATATCCTTTTGTTTTAAGTCTGTCTTTCTCTTAATCACTGTTTTCTTGCTTATCATTTTACTCCATGGTGGACCAGTATACACATGAAGAATGGCCTGTTATTGTTTTCAGATTTAGCATAACTGATTTTGGTCCACCTAGGTTTCCTGTGTATTGTCGCTGTTGTTATGTATGACCTTGTCTTGTTTTACCGTTGCCCCTTTGTTTTCCATTTTTGTCCCTTTTGTTATTCCATAGTTTTCACTTTTGTCCCTTTTGTAGCTCCACAGTCTTCTTGTTAGCATTCGTGTTTTCTGTCATTGTTTTCACCTGTCCTCATTAGTTTGCCATTTGCTTCTGTTTGTCATCTCGTTATCTTGTTTTGAGTTCTGTTTGTTCATTGGCCCCTTTGTCCCTTGTTCATGTATTTATACCCCGGTTTTTGGTTCAGTCCTTGTCTATCGTTGAATGTTTGTGAATGTTGTTATCCTGCTCTGTGTTCCCTGCCCGAGTTCTCTATTTATGTTTATTTCCCCACTGAGGGTTTTCCTTTGTGTTTTTGTTATCAATAAAGTAAGCTGCATTTGGATCCTCAACCTTCGTCAGCCTTCATTGCCTTACATTCGTGACAGAACGATAGACCTAAAACAATGGATCCAGCGGTTCTGCGAGCAAGCTGCCGTCTGCTCAGCCTTAGGCAGGGAAACCGTCCGGTGGAGGACCACATCCGTGATTTCCTCGCGATTGCGAGTGCCACCGAATTCCCTGACTCCGACCTGGTGGTGTTTTTTCAGGCCAACCTGGATTGTGCGCTCCAGGAGCGGTTACCACCGCCGACGCCGGCTGGGCGCTCCTCGAGTTCATTGAAGAGACTCTGCTGGTCTGCGCTTCACCGTTCACTGTGGGCATAATCGAGGAGAACCCTGCCACTCCTCCCACAGTGGTAACCCTCCATTCGCCCGTGGTTCGTCCCTTCACGCCTGCCTTGGTCAGCGAGCCAGCGTGGCCCTCTTCATCTGCCCGGAGGAGGGAGAGAAGACGGGCTTCCGCCTTCCGGCCCACGCCTGCCCCGGTCTTCGAGCCTGTGCCCACGCCTGCCCCGGTCTTCGAGCCTGTGCCCACGCCTGCCCCGGTCTTCGAGCCTGTGCCCACGCCTGCCCCGATCTTCGAGCCTGTGCCCAAGCCTTCCACGGTGAGCGAGCCTGAGCCCTCGACCGTCCCTGAGCCAGCGCCTGTAGCCATGTCCGTCCAAGCGCCAACGCCTCCCGAGCTTTCCAGAGCTCCGCCTCCCGAGCTTTCCAGGGCTCCGCCTCCCGAGCTTTCCAGGGCTCCACCTCCAGAGCTTTCCAGAGCTCTGCCTTCCGAGCCCCGCCTTCCGAGCTTTCCAGAGCTCCGCCTCCCGAGCTTCCCAGAGCTCCGCCTCCTGAGCTTCCCAGAGCTCCGCCTTCCGAGCTTCCCAGAGCTCCGCCTTCCGAGCTTCCCAGAGCTCCGCCTTCCGAGCTTCCCAGAGCTCTGCCTTCCGAGCCTCCCGAGCTTTCCAGAGCTCCACCTTCTGAGCTTTCCAGAGCTTCGCCTACCGAGTCTTCCAGGGCTCCTCTCGAGCTTCCCAGAGCTCTGCCTCCCGAGCCTCTCGAGCCTCCCAGGGCTCCACCCCTCAAGTCTCTCGAGCCTCCTACGGCTCCGCCTCCCGAGCCTCCTTCGGCTCCGCCTTCAGAGCCTCCTACGGCTCTGCTCCCAGAGACTCCAGAGCCTTCTAGGGCTCCGCCTCTAGAGCATCCAATGGCTCCGCTTCCAATGCCTCCTGACCCGGCCCCTGACCTGTGGCCTCCTCCCGGGCCCCCTGACCCAGTCCCTGTCCTGTGGCCTCCTCCCAGGGCCCCTGACCCTGTTCCTGACCTGTGGCCTCCTCCCAGGCCTCCTGACCCAGCCCCTGTCCTGTGGCCTCCCCCCAGGACTTCCTGCTTGCCCTCTGTGCCCCCTTGGACTTCCTGCCTGCCCACTGTGCCCCCTTGGACTTCCTGCCTGCCCATTGTGCCCCCTTGGACTTCCTGCCTGCCCTTTGTGCCCCCCTGAACTTCCTGCCCGTCTGCTCCTGGTGTTTTTTTTTTCTTTTTTTTTTTTCTTTGTGTTTCTTTTATTTCGGATCGTCTGGGATCCGATCCTTTGAGGGGGGGGCTATGTTATGTATGACCTTGTCTTGTTTTACCGTTGCCCCTTTGTTTTCCATTGTCCCTTTTGTTATTCCATAGTTTTCACTTTTGTCCCTTTTGTAGCTCCACAGTCTTCTTGTTAGCGTTCGTGTTTTCTGTCATTGTTTTCACCTGTCCTCATTAGTTTGCCATTTGCTTCTGTTTGTCATCTCGTTATCTTGTTTTGAGTTCTGTTTGTTCATTGGCCCCTTTGTCCCTTGTTCATGTATTTATACCCCGGTTTTTGGTTCAGTCCTTGTCTATCGTTGAATGTTTGTGAATGTTGTTAACCTGCTCTGTGTTCCCTGCCCGAGTTCTCTATTTATGTTTATTTCCCCACTGAGGGTTTTCCTTTGTGTTTTTGTTATCAATAAAGTAAGCTGCATTTGGATCCTCAACCTTCGTCAGCCTTCATTGCCTTACATTCGTGACAGCTGTTTACTTGACTGACAAGAAATAATTTTGTGGGCTTGGAATGTTTTAGAGGGGACCCAGGCTTATACTTAGTCTACTAGGCTTTGGAGCAAAAACACTAGAGGTATGGCTACATTTAGGTCCAGATTGTTATTTAAGCCCCTGTTTTTACAAAAGAATAATTTCAGTCGCCCAAATAATTTGGCCTCATTTACGTATGAATGTCTTTACATTCAAAGCAAGTGGTGTATAGAATTAAATTACATTTTTCAAGAAAAACATTGCACAAAAAGATGTTTGTTACACTTGAAATTGAGATCATTTGGTTAAAAGTAATTGCAAAAATGTCTCAGAAAAGTTAGTTCTAAAACTAACTGCATTTGTTTGCACTTTTATGTGTGTCTAAAGTGTCCTGAATTGTCCAAATACTTTTTTTGGGCTCACTGTATACCATTACAAATTAGCGTTGGCCATGTGCTCAAAAAAGCCATTTATGTGGTATCATGAAATGCACTGGGCTGTAACGGTTATTTTACTCTCAGCTAGCTTGGTGCACTATCAAATAAATCCATAAACACAAACCAACTTTTTCACTGTCTCACTGTTTGGCTTGTTGATTTTGTTTGGTTTTCCTAGTTAGTGCAAAGGCAGCAGTCAGCTAAATGCCCTCAGTTGTGGACAGAGGAGCGGTCCACACACAAAAACAAGCTCAAACACACACACATGAATGTACACTCCCCAAGAACAGTGGCACACTCTTGATGTTTGGTCTTGGCTTGCCAAGTGTAGCAAATGTAATTACAGGGATCAGAAGCTGAGTCCTTCGCTCGAGCACCTACTTTGAACAACACACCAAATATGTTTACCTAAATAGACTATACAGTATGTACAAGTGAACTCGTAAATGAGCAATACAGCAAAAGAAAATCATCCAATATAATGAAAAGTGCTGCAATACAAAGTTTCATTTTCACTCAGAGAAGTACAAGCAGAGAGAAAAGTGAGAGACAGTGGCAAAATATTCTTATTTTTATTATTTAAATTTTTTTTATAAAGAGAGAAGACAGTAGGATTGTGTCAAGTGCTCATGGGAAGAGATTTACCTGTAGATGTTTCTTGAAAATGGCAAGAGAATCAGCTGCTCGGGTGGAGTTTATTATTTATAAATATCTGAATAAATACTTATTCCACCCAGTTATAGTTTGTTATAGGGTTCCCACGCATCCTGGAAACCTGGAATTTTGCAATGCAGTTTTCCAGTCATGGAAAATTTGAAAAATACTTAAATGTCCTGGAAAATACTTTAGTATAATAAAGCGGTTTGACTGTATTGCTAGGTTTTCGTTACATGTACAAAAACATGGTAACGATCGGGACTCAGAATAGGAGTCAAATACACAAATTTGTATTGTATTGTCACTGTCGGTGGCTGTGCATTGTGAAACAACATCAAAAGTTAAGGATGGTTACACATTCATGATTGGTTACAACTACAGCCAATCGCGTGCACAGTGAGAAGCGGCACTTGTGAAACTTCTTAAGCTGCATTCACACTGCCAGCGACATGCAGTGAACAAAACAACCTCATCTCATTCATTTTCAATGAGAGCTGACGACTTCCGGCAACGCGAGCAATGGCGACCGTTGGCGACCAGATGTGGCCGTGTCCAGCGACGCGACAAAGTTGAGAAATGTTTAACTTTATGCAAATTAAGAGCGACTTTCGGGACAGCCAATACGAGAGAAGATGGTAGAGCTCACATGATCCTAATATATTAATAATATTATTAATTTTAAAAAACAGTGCTGTTTAGACTCTCAATACACACCACTAGTAACCTAACCGCCAGCCACTGGCGACATGCAGCGACAAAGTAGCGGGCAGTGTGAACGCAGCTTTATTCATAAACAAACGGAATGACCTGGTACATGAACTGACCGACTGAATGAGAGGGGCATGTTTTTCATTTTCTTCATTATCGGAATGTGAGTCTACCTTTTTCATCATGGAGAGAAAAGAGCTATTAATGCGTAAAGGTGACTGATGTTTATTCTCGTTTCAGCGCTGCCAAATACACTGAAGTCTATGAAGTGACGCGTTAGCACATCATCGGCTCCAATTTTACACCACTGCGGTAAAGTTGTTTTTATATTGGACATTGGTTAGTCATTCGGCAAGCAAATTTAGGGAGTGTCTCTAAAGTGTGAAATGGACAAAGGCCGGTGAAAAACAGATTACTTCTTGGCTATGTAAACGTGTAGCTTTATATAGCTGTAACTTGATATTGTCAGACAAGTTAAGTAGAAAGTTATGGTACAAAAAACAAACATAAATGGCTTATTCCCTAGGATATGTAATGATGTTATAACAATGTAATATAACTGAAATTGCATTTAACTTATAGCTAACAGTAATCGATGCAGGTCATATCTCCTATAGCACATGTGTACACAACACATTTCCACCTTACATGACTTTTATTTTTTTTCGTAACTATAATTTTTTTTATGATTTTTCATTTTATTTTCAAATCTACATAACTTCCTGGTCATGTAACCTGATTATGTCACACACACCTGACACACATCTTACACAGCCTTGATTTTGAAAATATGATTTTATGTATTTTTTATAATTTTTATAAAAACTGTGAGAAAAAATGCCTTCATCATTTTTAAATAGATTTTTATTGAATGCCTTTGAAATATAAATTCTACATGGCATCAGTGGCTGTTTAGATGAATTGATGGTTGCTCTGATATAAAACAACACTTTTATGCTATTTCAGAGCAAAAACATAATTAACGAATTATATATGGAATATCGTCAATTTGCTGAAAAATATCGAGAGATAAAAAAATGTAAGCTATATTGTCCAGTGTTTTCATGTGTGCGCGTGAATGAGCTAAAAATGGCCACAACTGCTTTAAAATGAGCTCTGATTGCACATTGCAATGCGCCACTGCTCACAGACAGAGGTCAGAGGTGCTGGCAGACCGTGCCATCATTACACTCATCTAGTTCACAATCTGAGCTGAACAGGTGGCTCTAAGATTGGCAGTCAAACCCTGTCTTAATATCCCCAATTTCTCCTGTCTGCACAGCATCTGCATCTGATGAACAGTAAAACAGCACCCCCTACTGAGAGTAGCAGGAACACACCTGCAACTCAGCCAACAAGAAACCAGAAGGGCAGGGGGACACAGGTTCCACTTAGAAAAACAAAAACACGAATTCTGAAATTCTAAAAACTGTAAAGTTTTTAAATGGGTAATTTTGTTACAATTAGCATATTTTGTGTTTTAACGAAAGCAAGGAAATCTGACTTTTTGCATAAAGGTGTTAACATGGATAATGTCACAAATTAGCGTATTTGATAAATTACTAAATATGACTTATTTCTATGTCATAACATTTACATTTTTTCATAGTAAAAAAAAATTAAATTAGATTTTTTTATTCCAGATTTTCAACATGGTCTCAGACTTTTGACCACACAGTATGTTTGACATATATCTGGTTAATGTAAAGCGGAGAAATAGCAAAGCGCTGGCTACCTAAAGCAGCAGGTGTTCTATAGTATTTCAGGTGTGTGTACAGTCATTTTGTGTATGTGAATGTGTATCTGGGTGGCCAGCCATTCAGTTTGTAAAGGGCACAGATATTTGCAGTAAGCTAAAAATAAAAATCCTTTTTCTTTTTTTTTTTTTTTTGTCGTCTTTGGGCAGTCCACTTTGTCATAGTTGGTTCAAACTGATAAGGTTGTATGTGTGTCTCCTGTGGTTGCTACACTTGCTATCATTTCACAGCACTGGTCTTAGCTTCCTAAAATGGTGACAATAGCAGTGGTGGGCTATCACAGCAGGCTTACTCTGCTGCCAACACAAAGAAAGTTCCATTTAGTTCACGTCATCAGCATCTGTGCTGCCACAGTAAACCGCTTCAAATGGAGCAAATCAGCCCACTGAATTTGGAGATAACTTGACTAGAAGCCAGGTTTGTCCTTTTAAGTAATTTCTCTTCACTGTGCAGTGGCAGCCATTTAGCTTTTCTTGGCTGTAATGAAATGCATATATTACAGCATCTGTGTCATTTTGATAATTGTAAAAGGATGTGTATTCCTTGAAGTCATATGATAGCTTTGTGTGAGGAACAGACTGAAATTTAAGTTGTTATTAACTTGTAATCTTCGCCTCCAGTGGGCGATTCGTAAAACAAATAATTTGGTTGACTGGTTTTGTAAACTCAATCAACCGATTCATTGAAAATTTTGATTCAAATGAATGATTCATTCCTGATTCGGACAGCGCTACTTTAATCGCAAATGCACCAGGGGGAGCTGCGGCAGATGTTATGATTTTCAGTGAATAACTAACTACATTTTGGTCTTTTCCTCAAACAAAGCTTCAGAATACTTGGAATATAGCATATGAAGTCATCTAGACCATTTTTGTATTTTTATGATTCTTGTTCTTTTTTCTTTTTTTTTTTGGAGCTTGACAGCCTCAGTCATCATTCACTTGCATTTTATGGGGGGAAAAAGTGGTTGGATATTCCTATTCAAAGGAAGTCATGGCTTGGGACAACATGAAGAATTTTCATTTAGGGGTTTAAACTTATTTCTTTAAATTGTTCTCTGGCATTTGTGTCAGATTGGAGTGCTGCATTGCAAGTGGATGACACTGTTGCAGTGACGTGTCTCCAATGTCAGGTGGGTGATTTTAATTCAGGGTTAAACCCCAAGAGACCTGGCTTACCGGGGCCGGAAAATGCAGTCATGGCTCAAACACATAAATACCGTCACCTCCTCCAGGAGTACAGCTGTCAATCTCCACTGTTTATGTAGGAGAATATTAAAAACTGACTCATTAAAGCTGTTGTGGTCTGGAATGAATTCAGCATGGTGAACAAACTCTGTTTAGGGTTGTTAACAGGAATTTTAATGATGTACCTCAGCCAAGCAGTTTGACGCTTAAACAGCCTTGATTATTGTGCATTTTAAGTCATAACATTGGGTAATTGTTGGCGAAAACATTACGAGTAAAACAATGAAATCTAAACATAAAACAAGCCATTCAATTAAAGTGGCAAAAGCTTGCAGAACTACCTGGACACCTGCCCAAGTAGCAAGGGTAATTATTCAGGAAACTATAGCAATGCCATCCACTCATAAATCAAAGTAAATATTTTTTTTTTTCTTTTTGTCTATAGTGGTCATTTCATTTATCTGGTTGTGTTTGACTCTCTCCATAGCCCCCACAGTGGTGTCATTCTCGTTTGATGTGGGAAATGGACCTGTGGAACTGAAAGTGAACTCTCCTACCGCGCTGAACGATGACCAGTGGCACCGGGTCAGTGCGGAGAGGAACACGAAAGAGGCCATTCTGCAACTGGACCAGAAATACAAGGAGGTCAGACCTGCACCTACACAGGGACACACACGCCTGGAGCTCTACAGCCAGCTATATGTGGGTAAGGACCATACAGTAAAGGCAAAAGTTTCCCATATACTAACGCATATGCAGTAGTTTATGGACGCTTAAGCCATGCTTAAAAATGTATGACTATCATTGCATTAGACAGCCTGATCTCATTAATATACATAGCCATTTGTACATTAATATTTGTAACATTAAACATACATGTTTTTACATTTGAATTGACACTAAAACGCACAATATGGATGTTTGAAAGCATCTAAAACAAACATTTGTACGTTTTTACAACTTTAGAAATGTGGAATATTGACAAATCCATTACAACCTATATTTGAATACGCAAATCGATTATAAATATATTTGTACATTTTTAATGTTTTATAGATAATTTTGATCCCTTAACCCTAACCCAACCTCTAAACATAACCACATTTCAACAATATAAAAACATGTTATAAGTAGATTAATGTACAGTAGCAATAATTTTTGATAAAATATATTCATTTATAAAATAGGCTATATATTTTACAGCAGCTAATCCCACACCTACTCCTAAACCTAACCATAACCATTTATTAAGCATATAGAACACATAATAGGCAGATATATTTAATCACAATCATTTATTCAGAAAAATGGCAAAATTCAGTATAAAAGTAGTCCAAAGTCCGATGTGCTCCCTTACGACAATCAAAAGCATTGTGTGCGGTGGAAAGTAGAATTTAAATTATTAATCGCTGTAAATCTTCTCCTGATGCACTCCAGAACAGCACTGTCATATCTGATTCAAATATACTTCCCCATCACTGCCATAAAATTGCTGGTCATAATGCTTGAGGTGGCAGTTGTTGAATTTTGAAAACAAAACCAACACAGGTTAACAGTTAACAGCGGGCGTGACGGTGCTGCGGCGGATAGAGACAAAGATCAATGAATAAAAGGCTTGAATTTGGGTCTGTTCTTCACAGAAGCAGTCTGAAGATTTGGATTATGGCTAACAGATGTATGGATTAATTGTATTGTTGTTTTATGGTGCTTTTTGAGGTTTATTTAGTTTTTTTTTTGGGCATATTCTGAAAACTCCTTTTGTGTCCCATGGCAAACAAAAATACAATTAAATGTTTAATAAATGATTACATAGTTTTTATTCATTTTAACATTTTAAAATGTAGTCTTAAAGTGATGTAATCCTTTAAAACATTTTATAGGGCAGCAGAAATTACACAGAACTGAATAAACTGTTAATATGCCATATTATAATGTCAGCTGCAATAAATAAATGTGATGGCATTTAACTAATCTCATTGGTTACAAATTAAATGTATTTAACTTATTTATTCTATGAATTCAATATTCTATTGAATTATTATTCAATATTAATCCATTTAAACAGTACACAAAAACATTTGTACTTAAATATGTAAAATGATGACATTCACATACTGTCAATATTTCAATATTGTACGTTTCACTATCTATGCAAACGTAAGAGAATGTATGTTTGCTAGAACCAAACTTTACATAAGGGTACATAAGTGTTCTTATGAGATCACGTTGCAGCAGATTAAGTAACAAAGTGTAATCAGTAAGCAAATGATGGTACACTTTTAGCCATTTTTCAATTACTTTTAACCAGCTGTTCTAAAGGTGATTTTTAAGTCAATGCCTCTCAAGTTCATACCGGTGCACTAGGAGAGTAACCACAGGTGTAGTTCATTACATTAACTATGGACATCCACTAATGCCTAAATGCCATTTGTCTTTATTTTGAACAACATATATTTTTAATATGCAAAAATAAATAACTATTTTTTTAATTCAATATTTTGCTCGAAAATTGTCCTTGTGCTATCTTTCTTTTAAATAAATGCCACTTGTTTTGATAAATTGTTATCTGATGTAATTACATTCTGACTGAAGCTTTCAATTATTATAATTGTACATATAGATACACATGTCAGTACACACACTTAAAGCACACATTGACAACTTCCAGCCAGCACTAGTTGTTTAACATGTGTCAACATGTATCTACATATGTCTACACTCATCTAACCAGACATGCAAATGTATTCACACATATTTTCAGAAACTTAATGAGACAGATCTTCATGTATTTTATATAGTAGAGCCTCAAGGACGATCATTATCATAAAAAAAAGTCCTTTCACATTCCTTTCATCCTTTCCCTTCTCTATCTGTTCTTTTGAGTATACTGTATTTAAGATTACTCTTTCTCTTGTGCTTTCTCACCCCCTGTATTTATAGTTGGCAGCCTAAATGCAGGTGTAGCTATTAAAACCTCTACATAATGGCATGGAACCCTAGGGATCTCACTATTCACCTCAAAAGTGTGAAAAACCCACAGAAAACGAAATTGGAAATGGTTTTGACTGAATATGGTTGAAAAGATTCTCAGCAGGGCATGTGATTAAATAATGGTGTCATGTGTGCTATGCTAACATTAGCCAGGAGTATTGTAATGCCTTTGGGAGTGTGGAAGTTGTGTCACTCATGAGGCAATTATCTCTTGAACAGAATTTCTTTGGACTTCCATAGTGCTGTAGTGCTGCTTTAACTTATTCTTTTAAACAAATGACTTTCACACTCATTAAAAAAGGGGGAGATTCTGCTCTACCATTACTCTCTTATCATGAGAGCTTTTAGGAAGTCAAAAACTAGTGTGCTAAAACACACAACAGGGTTTTACCCAGATTTTACATTGGATTTCATATGGCAACCCAACACAGCACCAGACCCGTAACACATGTGTCAAATGTACATCACAACAAAAGGAAAATGCAGTAACTTCACTTTTTGTCAAACATTTAGTTATAACCGTAATCAGGTTTCTCTGACTATATGATCTGTCCTATGATTCAGAGACTTTTTTCAAATCTACATTAAAGGAATATTCTGGGTTTAATACAAGTTAAGCTCAATCTACAGCATTTTGATTTTGAGCATGATGATTACCACAAACATCAAAATCCTTTCCTTTAAAAAAGAAAAAATCGAGGTTACTGTGAGGCACTTATAAAGATGTGAATGGGGACCATTTTTGGAGGGTTTAAAGGCAGAAATGTGAAGCTTGTTGTTTTATTAAAGAACTTACATTAATTTGTCTGTTAAATCTCATGTATTATTTGAGCTGTAAAGTTGTAAAATCATAATTTATTACAGTCGTTTGAGGGTTTGGTGACATTACATCATCATTAACAAAGTTGGAAAATTGGCTATAACTTTACACAGAAAATGTTAGTAAGCAATTTTATCACACTAAAATGACTGACCCCATTCAGTTCCACTGTAAGTGCCTCACTCGAACCCTGATTTTATCAAGGGGCAAGTCAAAATTAAGTTTTGTGGTAATCAGTAACATGTCACAAATGCTGTTGATTGAGCTTAACTTGTATTGAAACTGGAATGCTCCTGTAAGCTCCTCTAAAAATAAAAAAAAGGATAAAATCTATCTGCATTTTGCTTTGAAGGACAGTGTAATATTGAGTTGTCTTTGACTTTTAAATCTTTGTCCATGGTTTTGTTACACAACCTGTCATGAATGTTGCCATCTGCCTATTTTGTTTTGCTTCTACATAGTGACTATCATTTCAATTAATATACAGTCTTTGGCATCAACAACAAAACATAGGAATCGTCTTTTCCTTACTTTTAAAACTTGAATGAATTATTTAGCATTTAGCCATGTTTTCCCTGCTGTCCACGACTCTTATCAGATCAGATCTGCGACTCATTTTTGGGTCGTGACCCACCAGTTAAGAACCAATCCTCAAAAGCAATGTTCACCAACTTAGGAATGTGAATGGGGCTAGGGTCCGTCTGTGAACATCCTGCAGCTTTGATTAGGTGTTTAGGTCTAGGTCTCATTTGCATGTTGTCTGTGGAGCTGCTAAAAATGTCATTCTTATTCTTGGCTTAGATCTGGAGAGTGTCGGACTTGCATATCAATTTAATTATCAAGCACGCTTTGGTTTTTGAATGGTCTAATAATTGGCTAGCTTTGCAGTCCAAACTGTTAAAGGTGGTGTAATCCCTGTCAGTTCTATCAGAAGAAATCTTGCTGTGGCTTTCTGTAGAGAGCAACTCTGTGTTTTTAGTCTCTGACCCTCATGGGGAAACTGATTGGTTTATATCAGCTGAGCCGGCAGGGGTGAAGATGTCCAGGCCTGTCAAGTCTGAGCCATTTTCCTGTTCTCTACATGTGAATTACTGCATGGTGTGCTATGTTTTGTCAGCACCATTTTGTTCCCTGCCATCATATATTGATAATCCAGATTGCCTTTGATTTCTTTTCACCCACTGATACTTGTGTATATTTGCTTTGCATTTATAGCAGTCACTCTTTATTTGATGAAAGATTAAATGCTTGCTCATTTCACTTCATATCAAACAATAAGATGACCTTTTGATGTAAGAGCCACAATCCCCACAACACCACTGTTATTTTCACTGTTTGCATTATTTTAATGTATTTCCACTGTGTATTTTAAGTTTTGTTTTCTTCTATTTGGAGCTTACACTTTGTTATTCACTATTACATATTCATCCCTGCATGTGTTCTTTCTTATTCTGTTATTTTTTCTTTTTTCTTGTTTGTGTTGTTTTTCTTTGTGTCATTGTTGTCTCGCTTGCATGTCGCTATTGGTTCTCCACAGGGAAGCCAGCATCATGGGCCTGTCAGGACAGTAGGTAACTTTTGTAAAATGTACCCCAGTACAAGCAGTCTCTATGTGACTGAGCATATCTATCTATCTATCTATCTATCTATCTATCTATCTATCTATCTATCTATCTATCTATCTATCTATCTGTCTGTCTGTCTGTCTGTCTGTCTGTCTGTCTGTCTGTCTGTCTGTCTATGTCTTTTTAGCTAGTTATATAGTTTGTTATATCACTCTCTTTTTGACTGGTTTGAAGGAATTTTTTGTGCAGGTAATTTATTGTTGCAATGTAAAGCTAAAATCGGCCTGTGCACTGCAGGGGTTAAAGCAGGATAAATTACTCCACTGGACAGGATGATATAATACATGTAATGTGCTATTTCATTATAGTTTCATTAGAGAATAATTTCCAATTCAGGGCACGTCAGAGATGGAGACAGTGAACTTTAGGTGGGTTTTAGCAGCCTTAGTTTATTCACCCTGCACTACTTTCAAAAATTTCATACACATCTTGTGTTTGTGAAAACAGACCTGGAGGAACAAACAAGGTCAGAAGATAGGAACTGCTAACTGACATGAATCAAAATGGAACAGTTATGCGATGAGGAATAAATAAACTTGATATATTAATTAGACTGTACAGTTTGTGTAAGTCTAATACCTTAATAGTTTATTTAAAGCTTATGAAAAGAGCTCAGCTTTATAAGCAAAGGATAAGGAGTTAATGTATTTGCCTTCAATAGCCATACAGATCACCACCTCAATTAAAAGTCCACTGTTTATTGAGTTAAGCAAACTTTGAGAGCTTTACATGTCCCCCAATTCACTTTCCTTGTTCTGCAAAGTGTCAGATTGCCATGTAAACTATGTATATTCTATTCCATATAATTTCTCTGAAGCAATTGAAAGAACTTTCCTCATTTGATAGCTTGATAAATTGTTGTAGGTTTCTCTTTGTGAGTTTTATTATTTACCATTAGGAAATAATTAATGCATCCTGTGAGGACATTCACTAATAATCGAAAGTAAAACTATAACTCTAATAAGTAATAACGCTAACTGCTTTGTCCATTTAATTTCTCTATGTTCTATGTTATTGAATGTTACACACCATTATGAATGAGACCACCAACATTTGTTCTGCTATAGGCTGGGACTAATGGTTCTCATTTAAAATTTTTGTTGGACCTGTGGCAGGGAGGAGGGCAGGGCAGTTTTTGATACTGCACACACGGCCTCTAATCAGGCTAATCAAGCCCTGGAGTGGGATAAAGGCGACCAGAGGTGGCAGTTCGAGAGAGAGAGAGCTGAGGCAGCTGCCCTGCATGCGTTTATGCTTGCATATTTTTGTTTTATTGAAAGATTATTTATATTGTCAAGCCAGTTCTCACCTCCTCCTTTCTATTGAACTTTGTTCCACTGGTGCCGAAACCCGGAAAGAAGGAGTTTAACTTGATTGGCCTGATTAGGGGCCAGGTATGCAGCATAATGACCCGGCCCAGCCCTCCTCCCTGCCACAGACCTGTACAAAAAATTAATGATCAAGTAATTTTGCTGTGTCTCATACACTGAGAATTTTGTAGTTATGTTTTTATTATGACCATTGCAGAGCAAAATATTGACCTCACTGTCTCAATATCTCATCTAGGTGCTGCTGGAGGTCAGAGAGGGTTTCTTGGATGCATCCGATCTTTGAAGATGAATGGGGTGACCCTTGATTTGGAAGAGAGGGCGAAAGTCACTCCTGGTGTAAAGTCCGGTTGTTCGGGTCACTGCACCAGTTTTGGAATGTATTGCCGCAATGGGGGCAAGTGTGTGGAAAAATACAATGGCTATTCTTGTGACTGCACTACCACAGCTTATGATGGACCTTTCTGTTCCAAAGGTCAGTATCCAACCAGTGCCTCAAGCCTTATTAATTGATGCAGTTCACTGAACTACAGCATGCCTTTAAAAGCCATGTACAGAATGCAATTTAGTAACACTTTTAAAGGTGCATTCAGTAATCTTTTTTTACTCATTTTATGTTGCGCTGGCAAATATGGCAGTCATCTTGTACTGATACTGACACCTAGAGGCATGAATCCAGCATCATGCAAAGTATGAGTTTTTTCCTAAAGCTGAAGTGTATTTCGGTGCCAATACCAATACTTTTAATACTAATACTATAAATATCAAACAGAATTACAAAAATAATTGTTGTCCTACAGTTTCCAGTTAACTTTCACAGTCTTTCATTGGTTGAACAAACCAAAAAGATAGTCCCGCCCCAAACTCACACCATTGGTCAAGCCAATGTTGCTTTGTCGGGCTGGATGGGCAATGCAAACAAACAGATGAATGTTTTGATTGTGCCACAGTTTTAGACTTTTAGGTGAAAGTCAACCTACAGAAGGCTTACCTATAGTTGACTGCATATTAAGCTGGGATATAAGAATGACTTAATAAATTAAACCTCTACAAAAGTTTTATACCACTGAAAATACCACTGAACAACTCCTTCCCTAAACTTTAGACTGGTAAATTACAGAGTCATGATGAAAATGTGTGTGTGCTAGAGGTGGTATGGATTTCTGACAGCCAGTTTCTCCCAACCCCCTCATTTGAATATGGTAATAACAGCAATGACATGAAAAGATCTCTTGTGTATCTCAAGATCTCTGTCAAGACCTCTATCAAGTTTAAAGATGGCGATTTCATACGAGCTAGAGTCTCTGTCATTTGCCCTCAGCTTTCACCTACACCTTGATCTTGAAATATGCATGAACAGCCTCGTAATTGCAAGGTTTTAACTCACATTTCCATTTTACACATATTTACTTGTGCCTTCTTGGGTTTTGCAGTCAATAACGAATTCTCTCAGATTCTATGCCTCTGGGTCAGTGCAATTGCTCCCATAGGCCACCTTAAATCAGTGGCTCAATAGGACACATCACCTTCATTTCAGAAGAGAGAATCTCTTCTCAGTGCTGCCTCTTTTTGGTGCCACAGTTGTGGATGTGATTTACTGCTGCTCATATCTATATGTTATTTAGTACATTTTTTATTTTCAATAAATGTGGAGTCATCGATATTTAAGATATTGGCAACTTAAAGTTTTTGTGTTGACAAAATGTATTACTTCTTATTTTCTATGTACAGCATTTTTCCACTACTCATATCACTTATTTTACAGAATTGGGACAGTCTTAGCACTCTGTCTTAACCATTTTCCAGCAAAAAAAAATGTTTTTTTCATGCAAAACTGCTGTGTGACAAGACACAAATGTCAATCGAAAGATATTTGATGATTAATTATGTGGAGCAGGATTTTGGAATATTTAGATTTCACAATGGGCAGGGATACCCAGCATGACACCGTAGAAATAGAAATCAATGTCTTGTAGCTTATTGCTTGTCACGGTCACAGTAGGACAAAAGCTTAATTGAAAGATCTATCTTTTATCATGTGTCGCATCTGGTTGGGACCTGTAAAATTAAGACTGAAGGCCTGGTCACACCAAGAAAAAAAAAGCAAGAGGAATGGCAGATTAAAGATTTAGTCACACCTGTAGTAAAACAAAGTCATTCTTTGTGCTTTTATTCAAAAGACAACCCATCTGTTAACACAATTTCAATCACTTCAATGCAAAATACAACTTATCCGACAATACAGAGTACAGCTGTTGTAATAATATGGTTCTTGTCAAGTATACTAAAAATATATATTGCACATATTTCCATTTTGTCAGCAATTGATTTCCATTTCAATTCTTTTTGCTCAGCAATTTCGTAAATTTGGTGTGAGAAAAAGTTTCCACTAGTTTAGTCACACTTTGGTTAAATTGTGTTCACACTTTAATTATTTAGAATTTAAGTGTTTAGATTCATATTTTCATATTCATATCTTCATTAGTATTGCAAAACTATTCTGTTTGTCTAAATGTGGAGGATTAGGAGAAGGGGCAACTTCAGGGTCAAACTCCAATCCTGTGTAAGTCAGAAGTGAATGTACAGTGTAAATGAAACACCACTATACACTATCAGTCTACTCTATACAGTAAAAGTGTGTGTTGGATAGTTTGAAATCTTAAATTAGTTGTGGTGCTACAATAGATAAATTATTTACTCCAGAATCCGGCAAGCTATTGGAAGAAACACATCACAAAAGTTGACTTTGGCTTTGTTCAAACAGGGAGCAAAAATACAGATTTAAATCTGTATAGATTTGTTGTAGAAATCTGATGTTTACTATCTAATCCACATCCATATGGGGTTTGAAATCTGTTCAAAACACTTTTTTTTTTTTCAGTCTCAGTCTAAACGGTTAGATAAAAAAAAAAATAAAAAAAAATGTAAAAAAAGAAAATCTGTGGATGGTGAATATACTGTAACGTCATACAAAGTGTACAATATTTTGTCTCGTGCACCTTTTGAGTTCAGCACGTCGTTAAGATATCATAATATACATGAAGACATTTCATAGACATTTGCTGTTTCTTGGTATTGTGACGATACTTACATTTTACAATAGCAACCTATGTAGATACACTGTATATTCATCACTTGCAAAATTACAGTGCAGAGAGTCTGTTCTAAAGATTGGATTTTTAATCCAAATCAGATTTGTTTGCAGTGTGAACGCCTTTGCTCATTAGCTGTACTATGCTTGCCTTTCATGCTCTCACTGTGACAAGGGACAGTTGCAGTAATGGTACTGGTACATGATAGCGCTGTCTCTATTGCCCCCAAACCCCACAGTGCAACCTCGTAAAAAAGTAAATACTCCTCAAGGGCCTTGCTGCAAATAATTAAACCAATCTATAGTCTCTGCACTGATTTCCTTTTTTATCCCGATACAGCATTTGTACAAAGCTCATTTGTACTTGCTGTTCCCGTGGGTAACATGGCTGAATAAGAGAATGCCATGAATAGCAGATAAACCCAAATTCTCCCTGTGTACTGAAATATTCAGTGTGGCTTCATGGTGTCATGTTCATTCACTTTCTTTTCACTTTTTTCCCTGATGTGTGTTTACTTCATTACACATTTTGATTTCCCATGGTTCTCCCTGTTCCACCTCATATGCAACAAATCTTGTGTTGTGTTTATACTTCTCCTGTAAGACAAATACACACACACATTCTAGCAGTCATGTTAAACGATCCGTGTAAAGACATTTGTTCTGCCCTCAAGTAAAAAAGGTAATAAGAAAGTGTCCTCTCTGTTTTAAAGCTTTGTGAGAAGCCACTCATGAATATAAAACATGTCAGTTCTCTTGCCCTTCTACTGCTGATGACCAAGCCAGAAATCACGTCTATATTTCCTGCACACTATTTATTGAATGGTGACTGTAATTTTGGCAAATATGACATGTTCCTGGTTTAACATCTTTGTTGGTCTTAGAATAACCTTCTTGTCAAAGAAACATAGTCTTAACACTATTCCAAACCTCAAGCCTAAAGCCTAGGGTTGTGTTGTCAATTTCAGGCATATGTTCGGACATCACGCACAGTTACGTGAGATTACAAAAATTGGGCTGTATGCACACAGTTTACTTGGTACCTGATGATGACGAAATTTGCATCACGCACATTGTGTGCAAGGCGTAGTGACAAACGGACAACTGTATCGTATTTTTGGCTAAACCCTCGCTGCTTCCAAATATCCCTACTATATAGTATGCCAAAAACAGTGTGCCAATGGAATAGTATTCATAAAACAGTAAGCCTGAAATACTTGGACTTACTATTTTTGGGGAGATTCTGAAGTGCAGACCGACTGAACTCTTAACTATCCCATAATGCCTTGGGAGCTGAGGCGACATCACATTAAAAATGCTGAATTTACAAGAACGGCGGAGAACCGCAAGTCGATTTTAAACTGTTTTAAACTGTAAGTGATATACTGTACAGTGATATACCAGACTAAAGGTTTGTCCTTCATCAAATACAGCACATACTGTGACAGTATGCGGTGTCGGACGCAGGGCCTGTGTCCTAACCAGGCGTGATGCAACAAGTTTCAGGTTAG
Source organism: Xyrauchen texanus (assembly GCF_025860055.1). Taxonomy (NCBI): domain Eukaryota; kingdom Metazoa; phylum Chordata; class Actinopteri; order Cypriniformes; family Catostomidae; genus Xyrauchen; species Xyrauchen texanus. The sequence goes on from NC_068316.1 coordinate 17,565,025, forward strand.
AAGTATATTTATCTGTACACTATGTGCAACTGCTGTGCGACGTAACACAATAACAGCCAGTCATATTTTTTGTTGGGTTGTGCCACAGTGCGACGCCACAGAAATAGAAACCAACAATGGACAAAATGTCCACTTGTTGTGGTTGGTTTGGGGAAAAATCTAATTTATACAGAAGAGCTTGTCTCTTCTAACCCTAAAATCTGATTGGTTGATTGGAAAGTTATCTCAGGAGGACCAATAAGGATGTTGATCCAGAAACCTGTTCTAATTAGTAAAATCACAGTAAGCTCTCTCTTTTTTCAGATGTTGGAGGGTTTTTTGAGGCGGGCACACTAGTCAGGTATAACCTCATACCAGAAGTGGTGGCTGCGGCCTCTGGCCTGGATGAGAAGAGCAAAATCCTGAGCCTTCCGGTAGAGACCAACCTGACACGAGAAGATCTGACTTTCAGTTTCAGTACATCCACTTCTCCTAGTATACTGGTCTACATTAGCTCGAAGACCCAAGACTACATGGCCGTGGTGCTCCGTCACAATGGTAAGATATGGAAATAAAACCTGTTAAGTAATCTTTTCATATCAAAGTTCATCAATAAGTGTATGTGTGTGTACTCGTGTGATTGTACCACAAGACAATAAGACAAATGACAGAGTGCAGGCAAATACATCTGTATTCTTTGACAAAGCCACAACACTGTGATCCATTTTGGGGGGTTTGAAAGTTAAATGCTTTTGGTTTTTAAAGGAAAGACCCTTATTCCCTTCAGGAATACAATTTCACATTACTCAAATATACCATTGTTTTATTCGTAGAATAATGCTTTCAATAAAGACCAGTCCATAAAAACCGAAGTGGACACACAAGACTGGTGATACTTTATTCTGTGGTTTAAGTTACCTAAACCCACATTGAATTTATATGTTGCCTGTGAGCACATTTATCTTGCTGGACTGAGCTATAACCTAAATGAGGTTAAGTTATTTTCTACAGCCTGTAGGGCCTTAGTGTGTGTTATATTGTACAGTACTGTACAGTAGGGCAGAGAGATGTCAGGGTGCAGGCAGAATTACTGATGCAGAACACTGATTTTCAATGCCCTCACTCAAGCATTCTACGTCCATCTTTGTTCAGAAGATTGCAGATAATTTCGAGTTATGTATAAACATCTGATCCTCTCTCTCTCCCGCTCTTTCTCATGCTCTCTGTCCCACTCAGGTACCTTGCAGCTACGGTACAGTTTGGGTGGTCTCAGGGAACCCTTCACCATTGATATTGACCAGAGGAACCTGGTCAATGGGCAGCCTCACACCGTCAATATCTCCCGAGTGGAAAGAGACATAGAGATACAGGTAAGAGACATTCACAATGGTATACATCAATACCGTTGAAATACATCAAAGTGCATTGCTATACAAAGTGCTATGTGTGTGAGGCACAGAGTTTATGCATATGTAGGGCATTCCAAATCAGTTACTTAGGTCCTATGATGCTTGTAATGGTGCCTTTGAAGGCAGTTGCATATGCAGGCAGAAGACAAAAATCCAGCTGACTTTAGTAGATTTTGAAAATGGAAGCCTAGCGATAGTAAGCATTACATCGTTCATTCAATTCAGGCATCACATCCAATCATAATCCAGCCTATGCTTTATAAGATCTGCACAACTGTTCTTTATCACATCATTATACTGCCGTTTGTTTTCAAAACGGCAGTATAATGATGTGATATACTCATTATATACTACCACCAGTTCAGGTCCCTTCCTTCTCTAAAGGCACGGTCACACATACCTTTGCACTGCAAAATTCAGGGGAGAAATACAATCATCTCAATGGGAAACTGCCTGATCGTGAATTTGCCGCAATGGACTTTCCCCTCATGGATTTTGCATGGAGTTCAAGTTTGGTGAACTTTGCGGCAAAGTTTTGCATAGTTGACCAATAGGAATTTGCTTGGTTTGGTATTGACCTCTGAGTGAGTGGTACTTCGTAAACAGCTACACTAAATATTCACAATTGACAAGAATATAATTTAAGCAGCGAGCTTCTTTTCAGCTTCACTGTGCCAGAGTATGAAGTGCAGCATTAAAAAGAGGCTGCTTGGCAGTTATTTTTTTGCTGATTTCACATGCGCTCAGCGTCCACCCATGCCATTTTTGCCAACAGAATTTTGTCATGCAAAGAATATGTGTGTCTGTGCAGTTTCTATGCATATGTGTATGATATGCAGCTATATGAGTAGGTGTGTAGTGGCTGTTACCCAGGATGCACTACACTGTTCTTACAGGCCCAAATGCTGTACAGAAGAAGGATAATTGAAAGCCCTAATTGATCCCTGAACTGAGACTCAGTGTGAATTTTAGATTTGTATTATTTCCTAATTGGCAGGACATGCAGCAGCTTGTGTGATCGATAAGCAGGGCAGTCCGTGAGATGGAACGATAAAGAAGTAATCAAGATCACTCCTCCATGTCAAGACCTGATGTCTGATCAGTAGAAATTATAGTAATAAGTAGTTGTGTCTGAGGACAAAGGATGGAACTGTATAAAAATGAACTACAGAAGGATCAGGAATTGTGCAAACCAAATCAATAGTTTTCTGTCCAACCATTCACGGAGACATTATTGAAATAATGTTTTTTTTCCACACTGGGCTTTGATGCCGATAGAATCTATCTCAGCGAAACCCACCCCTAAACGGCACGTAAAAATTAAACAAACTTTGGTTGGTTGCTTTAAATGTTGGACAGATGGTCTTTTCCTGTCTTTGTGGGAGGATTTTGGCCAGAATAAACTGCAATGTAGACCAGACCTTTTGCCGTTTAGTCAAAGGTCTGACAACACAAGATTGCTGTGTCAATGCCTCCGCCCTCCTCATACGATCATCCTGACATGTGGCAAGAGAACAATCCAGAATGACAGAGGTTCAAATACTTGTGACCTTGTCAGTAAGTGAAGGCTTTGTTTTCCTTTCTCTCTATATCTCCCTCTGGACTTTCAATGTTATTGTGTGGTCCCTCTTCTGTGCTCCTAAATCAATTAATCAAATTCCTGCTGTTTGGAAGGATGAGGGTGAGCTGGATAAGAGATAAGCCTATAGGCATAAAGCTTAAAGAAGGGCTGTAGCTTATTTATTTTTTTCAGCCTTATTTTAATTCTCATAATACAGTTCTGCAAGGTCTGAGATCCTGCGGTCCAGCACTAGAAGTCTGGCATGGGGAAAATTAAAAAAGGAGAAAAAGAGGACCATAGCCCTTTTACCCTTTCTTTATGGCCCCTGGGAACCCCACTAACATAGCAGCAAATTTAAACCTAAAGCCATCTATCCCGTTCAGACATATGTACGTAGGTGTAATGAAGCCTCAGGCAAGTTGGGATCCATCTGCGGTATTTATTGAAAAACAGCACACAAGTCGTACAGGCAGGGTCAATGGCAGGCAAACAGAGAATGCAGAAGGCAGGCAGAAGAGTAACAAGAACAGGCAGAGATCAGGGCAGGCAGCAAACAATCGTAGAACTGGGCAGGCGAGAGATAAACAAGGCAGGCAGCAAACTAACAGGGTCTAAACAACAGGCAGGAACGGTACACAGAATGACTAGAATGTAAACTGGAGATAAACTTGCTTGGTAGAGTCGCCGGAGCAAACAAGACTTCGCAAAGAGAGAATGAACTGAACAGTTTATATAGAGCGTGAGAAACAGGGAACAGCTGAGGAGTAATCAGACCTAGGTATGCGGGCTTATGGGAAATGTAGTCTTAGCGGTCAATACTCCGGTGAATCAGATCTCCGATGACTGGAGGGGGAGGCGCTCTCAGTGTTCGTAACAGTAGGGGGACTTGTGTGTGTGTGTGTGTGTGTGTGTGTGTGTGTGTGTGTGTGTGAGTGCGTGCGTGAGTGAGTGCGTGTGTCTACTTGCCCTGTAGCCAAGTTGACATTGGTTAATCAATTTATAAAGCAATTACTGTTTTGCTTTGCTTTGCTTTTTTTCCATTCTGGAATAATGGCATCATTGTGGATTATGGGCTTATTACAGGACATTTACAGTACATTCCATGTTCATTCAAAATTTCATGTCAAATAAATGTTCACATATAAACCAATGTATATTATATACAAATACTATATCTTGACATATCAGATTCGGATCATATGCTTTTTAAATTTCTAATTTGTAATGCTTACTAAGGTTGTAAGAATTTTCCAAGATAAAATAGAGGTTGCTTCAAAAGGTTGATTTAGAAGGTCAATTGGCAAAACAGTAACAGCAGTACAGCTGGCCTTTACCAACACCCACGCCTGTGATATTTCTTTTGAATGAAACATCATACCCTCTTTGAAGACATTGAAAGATCAAAACATAACTAACAGAACAACTATGTTGGCAAAGCTATCATAGTTGTACTTTGGGCCCTATTTTAAGAGCACTATATGCCTTAAGTAATACACACAAAGTCGATGAGCATGGCCAATAAGTATTGGTATTTTCGTGCAAGCATGCGCTAAGTCTATGCACAAGTGGGTTTGGTGAAATTGCACATGCAAAGTGCTAATAGGCTGGGTCAAGTGCATTTTAATTCAGAGGTTCTTCTCCTGCACTGTCTGCATCCAATTATATAGTCCATTCCCTTCCGTTCCAAGCACCTGCGATATAAACAAAGATTATGTTAATTAGAAGAATAGAAAGATGGACTCACATTCTTTTTTGCAGTAATTGAATGTCAGGCATATTTTTATGACAGTGACACCTTCCCTTATACGCATGGAAGTTGTTGTTCTCGTCAGGATTTGGATTTACGCTCAGTTAAATTATAGAGAATGTAAGTATTATTAATCATTTTCATCTACTAACACACAAATCGTGGCTAGTATTAACAGTGATTGTATGGGAATGCACTTCACTTCTACTGGTCGATTTGAATTTTGAAAAAATAAATTCATTTGTTGAAACACGAAAAAATTAAACCAAAACTATTTCTAAATTCAAATTACAATTCAAATGAAGCGAAAATATAATTGTAGCAAATCCAAACATTTTACTCTCTACAACTTCTTCCAAGAAGGGGCCAGTGCCCTTTTTTGCAGTGACTTAAAAATCACTCTACTACAACAGGTGAAAAAAAATACCAATACAAATTAAGTCATAAATACTGTAAATATAAAGATAATAAAAATTACTGAAAAATAAACCATGATCTAAAGATAGTTTAACACAAATCTCATAATGATTTGTTTCATAAAACAGCTACAACAGTGATGTTCGTGGACATAATTTGATGTTCCAGTGTATTTTCAGCATTTGGACATCAGCTTTATTGCTGGTGGAATCTCCAAACTGCAAATGCAGGAACTGAGTTTAGACTTGGCGCTGAAAACAGACGTGCTTTTGAAACGTCTTGGCACAATTATCTATTTCTCAGGAAAGTAGCAAATTGCACTTTGCACCAGTTCATTAACATAAAGTACTCCCACAGTTTGCACACTTACACCACAGATTTCACAAACACTCCCTCCCACGCCAACTTGCACTTTTGCACTGGCATGAAAAATGCGATAAGACATGGCACACGGTTGTAGTGTGTAGTGCTACTCTTTGCAAACTCACAAAAATAGAGCCCATTATATTTCAGAAGTTTCTGAAGATATGTTTTAAACCCTAAGGCAAACGACAAAGCACTCTTTAGTTTAAGGATGCATTATTCATTTAATGCAGCATCTGTTAAGCTGGGGGGCGTGGAGAATTTGAAACAGGGGACGTGAACACACATATGTGATGCATTCCATTAAAATTAGTCATAAGTCACAATGGACGTTTATTGACATTTTGGTCTAAAACTTGATTTTTTTTGTGTCAAATGTTTTTGCTAAAACATATGTTAACGTTATCATGTAATTCAAACTATACATTTTGTTTTTATGATCCTAAAGGGATAGTTCACCACAAAATGAATATTTCCTCATGCATCCCAGATGTGTATGATTTTCTTTCTTCTGCTGAACACAAATAAATATTTTTTAAATAATATTTCCACTCTGGAGGTCCTCTGTAAGTGAATAGGTACCAAGATTTTGGAGCTCCAAAAAGCACATACAGGCAGCATAAAAGTAATCCATACGACTCTAGTGGTTTAATCCATATCTTCATAAGCAATATCTTAGGTGTGGGTGAGAAACAGATCAATATTTAAGTCCTTTTTACTATTAATTCTCATCCCTGCCCAGTAGGTGGCGATATGCACAAAGAATGTGAAATGCCAAAAACACAAAAAGAAGAATGTGAAAGTGGAGATTGAGCTATGATGGATCTGTAAGGTCTAAAAGTTCATCATACCTCAGCCTGTATTGCAGAGGCTGAACAAACAGAGCTTTTGTGTAATTTGAGCATATCTAACTGAAACCCCTATACACTCACACACCCACAATATCGTTGTCTTGCCTTAATTCCTCTCTCATTGTCTCCCTCTTTTATCTTTTGTATTTGTTACCTCAACTTCTCTTTGAATAATTATCTCAGTGAGGTTATAACTCAGGTTGGGCTGTCACAGCAGTAGACGCCCAAGGAGGGCTCTGACTATTGCCTCCCAGGCAAAGTGTCCCTGTCTGTGTGGCCACGGTGCTGGAGGTTGGCCTGTCAGATAGGTAGCACATTGGATGAAGATTAATTACAGGCTTACAGCATGGCTCATTAGGGCTAGTCACGTCAGAATGGGGGCACAGCCCCACAGGGGACAACCTCTCTCTCTTTCAGAGTCATCCCTCCATCCCAGCTGCCCATTAGTTTCCCAAGATAAAGGTAAACAGGCTGAAAGCAATTTAATTTGGTCATATTATCCCATCGACAAATGGCAACACACCCTCCTCCATAAGTAGCAGCAAAAACAGAAGTGCACCTGAGCTTGTGAGATTCTGAAAAGCAATTGGTTAAGGTCTAGAGGGGTTCCTCAAAACTATTTACCCAGCCCAAGTGCACCTGGAGGCGTTTGAATAAACATGCCTTCATTTATCAGTCAGTCACATCACTGGAACAAATTAGAGCTGAAATATGTTGGACAAACAGTATTGTGTTGGATTCGCCATTTCGAACTGTTGGCCTAATTTATATTCACGGCTCTGTGTGGTGATGAGGGAGCCACTTTCACAATACAGTGGCCACTGAGAGGGTAGCCAAAGCGAGAGAAAAAAAAAAGCAATTTAGCAGAAATAATGCGTTTTATAAAACCATGGCAGAGATGCCTCATACTAATTAAGAGTGCCAGTGAATCAGCAGTAACAAGGCAATTAAAGCTGTCATTGTGTGTGTGTGTGTGTCAGGGGCGTAGCACCAAATTTTGGGCCCTGGGTACAAACCATCTTGCTGGGCCCCCGTACCAAATATGTATGTATAGAAAACTGACTTCTAAGGGGCCCCCCCTGCCTCGGGCCCTGGGTACTCGGTACCCTTTACCCCCCCAGTCCGACGCCCCTGGTGTGTGTGTGTGTGTGTGTGTGTGTGTGTGTGTGTGTGTGTGCATGCATGCATGCGTGCGTGCGTGAGTGTGTGTGTGATTACATTCACATAAACAATTGCAGATTTAATGCATTACAGCACTGTTTTTGGTTTTAAAATCAAATCAAGCATCATTGTTAAAAATATATTTCCAGTTCACAGTATTTTAAAAATGCATTTGATGAAAGTGGCTGCTTGTATAAAATAGGCAAATTACAACTTATAGTTATGGTTGGACAGAAAACTATTGATTTGGTTTGCACAATCCCTGATCCTTCTGTAGTTGTTTTTATACAGCTCATCCTCTGTCCTCAGACACAAACTTATTACCACAATTCCTACTGAACAGACATCATTTGTGGTTATGGATTGGTTAGCAGTTAAACATCAGCCCTGTGGTATATGAAAGCATACACTGGCAGCCAAAGGTTTGGAATAATGTACAGATTTTGCTGTTTTGGAAGGAAATTGGTACTTGAATTCACCAATGTGTCTGACTATATATTGTGATCAGTTGAATGCCACTTTGGCGAATAAAAGTACCAATTTCTTTCCATAAGAGCAAAATCTGTACATTATTTCAAACTTTTGGCCGCCGGTGTATGTGGATAATATATATGAATAATAATACTTTAATAATAAGACTTTTAAAAAAAAATCTATTTAAGGAAAGTTATCCAAATTAGTTAACCAGAACTAACACTGAACAAAACATTTTCAGGACTTTTTAATGTTAATGTTAATTTCAACGTATTTTTATAAATTAACATTAACCAAAATTAATAAATGCTGTAAAAATATATAGTTAGTTAGTATAATTGTTAGTTTATGATATCTAATGCATTTGTTAATGTTAAAAAATAGAAACTTATTGTAAAGTGTTACAATATAATGTACATGTAATATAGTTAATAGTACTGTTATTCCTATATATTATCCATACTTGCTTTCAAAACCATTTTATTAGAAGAGGTAACAATTATTAAACAATATCACTTGCGCTTGAGTGATGTGTGTCCATCTGTCTGCACGGCTGTGCAGACAGATGGACACACATAATCACATGTGTGCACAAGGCCACAGGTAATCACAGCCATTCTTATGAATGTATTTATTATACAGCACAATTGCGAGTATGATATTGCTTTTATACAACAGTTCAACAAACAAGTAAATAAATAAGTATGGAAAAACGAATGACTGTGTGTGGAACTGCTTTCTTACGTCATGGATTCAGAAATGGCCGTTCCTAATTCGAAAGATGCACACAAGCCTCTGTTACTAATTAAAAAAACTCATTTTACGACTAGTAGTGACAGCTAGGGCTGTTTCTAACCAGTTATTGTAAAAACAAGGAAGTGTGTTGGTATATGAAAGAGAAAGAGAGACACTGAGCGTGCGATTACTTGCGTCTGTTGCAATGATGAACATGGTTCAGATGTTAGTTTAACTTTATTCATCAGCTGTAGTGTGGTAGCAATCCACTCCGATTCGAGTGATGCTGGCATACATGGTATCGGAATTGTCATATAAGTATTTCCCTTATGTTCAAGTGTTTTGTTGTCGGAGAGAAAAAAATGAAGGACACCAGTTTCGTTCTTGTATATTTCTTGGGGAATTCTCATTTTGACACCGACATAGAAAGCATTCTCTCCTCCGTCATGTTGATAGTTTACCTCTTTTCTCAACTCATAACTTGTATCATACACATGCTTGTCCTGGAGCGTGTTTGAACTCTCATCAGTAGTAATGTTGAAGCTATTAACTCTATTTCTCAGCTATAATTTTGTAATCCGGGTGATCATTAAGTGAGGCACAATTCAGGCTGACTTCAAAAAAACTTGTGCACTAACTGACAACACAGTTTGTCAACGTCAGCGCAACTCGCTCATAGCACACATAAGACGGTCTTTTGTTGTCACCAGCTGGATCTTTAATGTCACAGGGATGAATACAAATTCAAACACCAAGCTTCTCTTACATATGTGCACTGCTCTTACATGTTAGTTTGGAACACAACAAACACAAGCAGAGTGATACAAACAATAAAGCTTCCCAGTGCTGATGGTCTGAGCTATCAGATCTCTTTGAACGCCTCTCGTCCAATCAGATTTGAGGACCAGAACTAACTGTTGTAAAATATGTTATAGTGAACTGTAAGTCAGCTACAGGTGTGGTGTTTCTTTATCTGTATGGTCAGTTGTGTTAATTGTATATTTGGTCAGTAGATGGCACTACAGCCAGTGATATGAAAATATCAAGTGCATGTACATTTCCACCATGACCACCAGAGAGAAACATTTGCATATAGAAGTATTTTACTGTTTTCAATAATTGTGTCTTTCTTGCAGCTAGATCATTATCCTCCAGTCAGCTACACCCTGCCTGAAGCCTCAGACACACAGTTCAATCTGGTGAAGTCTCTCTTTCTGGGTAAAGTGTTTGGTAAGTGCTCTCTGCTCCTTTGCAAACTTTTCTCCAGACTTGTATTAACCCAGAACCTCAAAGTCTGGATGAGCTTGAAGTTTTAATGGCATCAAAGATTTTTTGATTGAATTTATAAATAATATTTGAACAAGTAACATTCTTCTTGGAGCTTGTATGAATGTGTTGTGTAAACCTACCTATATATTGTTGTATTAAATAACATTTCATAAAATCAAACCCTTAACAAAAAGAAGTTCAGTTTGAAAGAAATTTGCTGTTGTGAAAAGTAGGTGCAGGCTGGCTGGAATTAATTAAGAGTTTCTGTATTGCCCTAAAGTAGCCACTGGGTGGTGCTAATGGTTCAATTTTGTGATGTGACATTTAATTATTTTATACTGTGTAAGAAATACATTACATTTTGTAATAGGCTGCATAGTTAAAAAAAAAAAATGCACATAAATATTAAAACTGGTATTCCACCAATAGATGATTTCAGAGAATTATGAAAAGTATTATTAATTTGCATCTCATTCCAAAACAAAATTGAGTGCATGTTTATAGTCATAGGTAGGATGTAGGCACCCAAAGGACACGGAAATGCAGGACTTTAAGCAGTCCACATTTGCTCTCAAAGTGTCTAAGAGTCCTTGAATGTCCTTAAAAAATGCCAGTGGCTTTGAGAGTCTCTTACCCAGAGGCATGACATGCTGACAATCCAAAAACAGCAACGTGGCCTTCTGTTGTTTCCAATAGCAGGAGACAGCTCAGTCACTTTATTACCAAAGCCTGGCAGGACTGTCCTCCCAGTTCACTGCATATCCTGCATGCTAATGAAATATGGAAAATGTATTCGGCCTTTTTATTGAAAATAATAGAATTTCAACTGAGCCTTTAAGTCACACTTTGAGTAGTGGAGAATATGATACCAGGGCAAAGAAAAAAAAAGTTGTACTTCTCTGTTTTATAAATTTCAATGTTTTTTTAAATAGAGTTGTTTGTGTACATTTTAAATTGATCATGACTGCAGTAGTTTATGCTGATCAAATGATTAATTATTATTAATTAAGAGGGTTATAACCACCTATATATCCAGATGCATGATGCAGACGAGCACACTTTCTGCATTTTAAAGAGTAGATTTAGGTACCTGGATCTAGGTGTGTAATGTAATTAAGAAAAATACTTAAGAATTATACTTAAGTATTATTTTTTGGGATGTGTACTTTCCTGTGCAATTTAAACAGAATACTTGTACTTTTACTTAATTACATTTCCAAAGAAAAAATAGTACTGTTTCTCCTTACAATTTTATTTAAACTTGAAAAGTACTCTCTACATTTCTGAAGCCATCTTTTAACTTAATCCAACAGATGACAGACCCATACCTGTCAACACTCCCGTTTTTCCCTGGAGTCTCCCGTATTTCACACCGATCATCCGCTCCCCTCCCGTTTTGTTGTTTCTCCAAGGAAACTCCCGTAATTGGTATGGCCCAAACCTCGTTATATGAATAATCACATCAATATATTATTCCAAGGTTGTCCAGTTGCCAGATCTTGTATAAAACGCATCCTACTCACACAATCAACATATTTTACAAATTTCAACCCATTTGTGACCTTAAAATATAGATTCTGAAGCTTTTTTTAAACTAGTGATGCATCTCATAAGCTTCGAAGTGGAAAATAATAATTATATGAGCGAATTGTTGCATGGCACCAGAACTATTTTTTCATCGTGATGCGCAGAAATGCTAAAATACACTATCAGTCACAAACAGCTCTCACCCTTTCAGTCATGGCACTTGTTCAAAGAGGGAGCAGAGTTTTCCTGAGGTAATGACAGAAAAACATCATCTGGAGTTATTCACACCAAGTAATGACAAACCTAGACATGACATGTATTATAATTTATAATGGGCTTGTGTGACCATTTATACAGGTTTATTTAAATTCAGGTGTTAAAACACTGGCAATGATCTTTAATCCTCGTTAATAAATGATACCCTTATGAATACTAACCCTTATGAAAACTACCCATGGATTTACTGTAGTAATAATGTATTAACCATGACTAGTAACCACAACTTTGTTTTGTTTTTTTGTTTTTTTGGGGGGGCAGTAAGCAAGGTTTTGATAAAATTAACCATGGTTTTACTACAGCATTACTGTAGTATCCATATGGTAACATGGTTTTAGTAATAGTTAATTTTGTGGATTTATGTGTTTTATACACATTTTTAAATACAAAATCAAGAATTCAGTTAGAATTCAGCTGTTGTGGACTCCACATTCTTTGTCTTCTTATATATTAACATAACATAGTCAATATTTCATGTCCATTTAATTATTTATTTGGTAATTAGTCGTGTAATAATGCTTACATTTATACTTCAAAATATTAACAGTATATTATTTCCCTCTTATCACCTGTCAGTCTTTCTGTTATCGTGTGGTTTAAAATAAGCCTTACAGCAGATGTTCTGATCACACTTCAGTCTGATGTGCCTACGCTGTCATCTCTCCCTGTCTCTCTTTCTTTCCCTGACAGTCCATCAGACACTGTACAGGTGCTTTTCTTGGAGATCTAAAACTTAATTTTCCATCATTGCACATCAGTCACAAAATGAATTTAGATTATTCAAAACACTATAAATTAAAAGTGTGTCCTATATAGGGCATGTGGGTGTTTCTAGCAACCTCAATATGTCATGGCTACACACGTAAAATGAATCAAGGCAGCCTATTATACAAAACAAGAGCTCTTAAATGACAAGAAGACCTGGGGGGAAATAAAGTTAGTGTATGAACTCTGTGACAGGAAACATTGGCTGCTGACATCCTCAGTTGTTCAGGTGATTGTTTCCTCTGTTGACTGATGCAGGATACCACTGCAGGGATTTGTTAGTGACGCAGAGGCTCTTTGACATCCAAATGTACGTTTCTTTCAGAGCATGTGCAGTATTCATAAATCAGGCTAATTGGACAGTGAGCTAAGTCTGCTCTCTGTGTCTGAGGGCCGTAATTGCATTTTAGAGCAACATTAAGACTTTGCTGCCTCGGAGCGCTCATATTTTAGCATATGCTCATTCTGTGATATTACACTTCTATGGAGTGGAAAATGGGAAAAATTGTCTCTTTTAAAAGAAAAGTTGTTAAAAGTGGAACAAAGTGTTTCTGTCAGGTGGATAGTACCTGTGAGCATACCTGTACAAGTACCATTTCCAAAAATGCTGATATGTAACATCATAGAGACTTTTGTCAAACATCCTTAACACCCTAACATACACCTACTGTACATATTTAACGGCCTATGATGCCTATATGATGTCATATTGGAACTATTTACTTTATTAGAGGAAAATAAACATAATAACTGACCAGATTTTAACTATTAGCTTCTTTTTTATGGAACTGTTGTATAAAAGCAATATCCAATGCGCAATTGTGTCTGCGGCTGAAATAAGTTGCCTACAGCAGCACCCTTTCTCGTGTGATAAATAATGCAAATGCAGTCAAGTCAGGCAGTATGTCAAAGGAAGTGGGCAGTATGCAGTACTGTGGTCATTTGATGTTGGCTGTTGGCAGAAAAACTGATGATTCTGCAGTATGAGCAATCGAGAAATCACATGCAGTCTCTGTCTCTTCATCCCTGCTTATTTCTGGAGACTAGAGTCTGTCTTATCAATGGCAGTTTTCTTGACTGATCTAGGCTGCGTTTCCCAAAAGCCTTGCAAGCTTAAGTTAATCATAGAGACCATTGGCGCCAATGGTTTCAACAATATACTTAGGCTTACAATTATTTTAGGAAACGCTGCCCTGATCAATGCTAAAGCTTATGCTTTCTAAATCAAGGTTATCTGCAAGAGGACCAAATCTTCCTGAGCAGGGAAATAATTCAATACATGAATTTGGCAAGTCATTTAGGACATCTACTTTGTGCATGACATGAGTAATTTTTCCAACAATTGTTTACAGACAGATTGTTTCACTTTTAATTGACTATTTCACAATTCCAGTGGGTCAGAAGTTTAAATACACTAAGTTAACTGTGCCTTTATGCTGCTTGGAAAATTCTTTAGACAATTAGACAATTAGCTTCTGATAGGAGGTGTACTGAATTGGAGGTGTACCTGTGGATGTATATTAAGGCCTACCTTCAAACTCAGTGCCTCTTTACAGGTTCATCTGTACAAACAATAGTAAGCAAGTATAAGTGGACTCGGGGCTGGGCTCTTTTGATTTGGACCAGTAAGCAAACATCCAGAACACCATAACAGTCTCCTAGCAATGCCTTAGTAAACTACCCAGAACTTTTTTAAGTTGCCTGTTACCTAGGTCCAGGATCCATAGAACAATAAATTGCATCCTATTCATATTTTTTGCATCATTTTGTATTTGAGCTTGTGAACATCGCACACACTGCGAGTGACAGCAATCACATCATTATACATTAAAAAAAACATCAGTACCATGGGCAGGGGCAGTCACTCATTGGTCAACACACTAAACTATGAATTTGCTGTAATTTGGTGAGGAGATAAAGCTAATTAAATTACCATATGCTTTATGGTCCCCAGGGACTGCAACAGACTTGCAGATTGGTATTCTACATACCACCACAGACTCCATAGAGCTGTTTACAGTACACTGAAAAAAGTACCGATTTAAAGTTAAAAATGTTTTAATTATCATACATGAATGTATCGATTTACTTCAGAAGACATTAATTGATCGAGTGAAGTCACATTGACTTCACTCAAAGTCAATGTGCCTAAATGTGACTTTTTTGCCTAAATGTGACTTTTGGATCGTCAAACTGCTGGCACCCATGTACTTCTATTATAAGGACCTGACAGAGCTCTATCTTCTAAAAATCTTCATTTGTGAACTTCATTTACTTCCAAGTGCCTCACTGTAAAGATCAATTTTTGGTTGCCAACACGGACACTTTTGTTTTATATATGTAGAATTACTGTCTGTTTTGTATAGATTAGTAGTAATCTGAGCGATCACGGACTGAGTGGCAATGCCAATGACTTCAAAGACACCCGCTCACTGACTGACTGACTGACTCAAATGAACGTCAACTCAACTGGCTTACAACTCATACAAAAATTGTCTTTTGCTGGCTAAAATCTTTTACTGGGATAAATGAAAAAACACACATCTAGCTGCTCTTAGACATCTGTACTGCTCTTACACATCTGTCCTGCTCTTACATTTTAGTTTGGAGCACCACGAATACATCGGAGTGATACAAACAGTAAGCGTCCCAGTGCTGGTGTCCTGAGACATCAGCACTCTTGTAATGCCTCTCGTCCAATCAGATTCGAGGTCTAGAACTAACTGTTGTGTAATTTATATTACTAATGTTAATATATGACACCTTATTGTAAAGTGTTACCCATTGATTAAAGTTACCTGACAATTTTTTTTCAGATACTATTTGGTTGTATTGATGGTCTTAATTCTGGAACAGAAAAAAATATCTACAGTCTGCACTATTCCACAGTATCATAACATCCAGCCCCACCTCACTATCAAAACTAAACATGACTTAGATGTTTCTGATGCATATGTTCTCCAATGTCATCCATGAGATGGGGAACAGTACGGCCGCAACATTTTATTGTTCATACAAACAACACCACCAGGTCGTGCTTACAAGGTGGTCATTTCTATGTAACTCTTCGTACTGTTCTCCTGAGGCCCAAATATCAATTGTCAAAACTTTGGTCTTATAAAAACTGTGTTTAAATGTATTAACTTTACATAGGAGGAGGGCAGTGTGATATGTGAAAGTTTAAAAGAGCATGCCAGTGTCAGAAGTTCTGTTGATTTTGTTTTGATAGTAAGATTTGTTAGCAGAGAAGGAGAGAGCAGTGACTGACACCTACACAGGTCAGCTGAATATTTAGATTTGTGCCATTGTCTTTCAGAATCCTTGAGTTTGGAAGAACATGAAGAAGATTGGATAGCAAGGGGTTGTTTATATAGCTGTTATATACAAAATATATATACATATCATCGATGAGCTAAAACATTATGACCACTCATGGGTAAAGTGTCATCTCCTAACAACGATAAATGTCAAGGTCTGTTTAGATTAGTTGTTAAGCGATTTCTCGTAGTTAACGTGTTGAATGCAAGATAAATTGGCAGGAGGAAAGACCAGAGCGACCTCGACAAGGGCCTAATTGTTTTGGCCAGACAACAGAGTTAGAGCATCTCTGAAATGGCAAGGATTTTGGGGTGCTCCTGGTCAGCAGTTGTGAGTACCTACCAACAGTGGTTTGAGGAGGGACAAACCAAAAACTGGCAACAGGGTGATAGGTGCCCAAGCAGTAGCCACTACCACCCACTCAACACCTCCCCCAACCAACAGAAGCCTGGCCCCCCATGTGCCACCCCACTCAAAGCCAGATACCACAGGACACCTTCAGGGTTCTTGTAGAGTTCATGGCTCGGCAGGTCGGCAATGTTTTGGCAGCACACAGAGGACCAACAGCATATTAGTGTGTGTGTGTGTGTGTGTGTGTGTGTGTGTGTGTGTGTGTGTGTGTGTGTGTGTGTGTGTGTGTGTATGTGTGTGTGTGTGTGTGTGTGTGTGTGTGTGTGTGTGTGTGTGTGTGTGTGTGTGTGTGTGTGTGTGTGTGTGAGCGTGTATTTATCACTTTGTGGGGACCAAATGTCCCCATAAGGATAGTAAAACCCGAAATTTTTGACCTTGTGGGGACATTTTGTCAGTCCCCATGAGGAAAACAGCTTATAAATCATACTAAATTATGTTTTTTGAACATGTAAAAATGTAGAAAGTTTTCTGTGGGGGTTAGGTTTAGGGGTAGAGTTAGGTTTAGGGGATAGAATATAAAGTTTGTACGGTATAAAAACCATTATGTCTATGGAAAGTCCCCATAAAACATGGAAACACAACAAGTGTGTGTGTGTGTGTGTGTGTGTGTGTGTGTGTGTGTGTGTGTGTGTGTGTGTGTGAGCGTGTATTTATCACTTTGTGGGGACCAAATGTCCCCATAAGGATAGTAAAACCTGAAATTTTTGACCTTGTGGGGACATTTTGTTGGTCCCCATGAGGAAAACAGCTTATAAATCATACTAAATTATGTTTTTTGAAAATGTAAAAATGCAGAAAGTTTTCTGTGAGGGTTAGGTTTAGGGGTAGGGTTAGGTTTAGGGGATAGAATATAAAGTTTGTACAGTATAAAAACCATTATGTCTATGGAAAGTCCCCATAAAACATGGAAACCACAACATGTGTGTGTGTGTGTGTGTGTGTGTGTGTGTGTGTGTGTGTGTGTGTGTGTGTGTGTGCTTAAAAAACATACTTAACTATGTTTTTTGAAAATGTAAAAATCAGAAAGTTTTTTGTGAGGGTTAGGTTTAGGGGATAGAATCTATAGTTCGTACAGTATAAAAACCATTATGCCTATGGAGACTCCTCATAAGGATAGCCACACTAACATTGTGTTGTGTCACAGAGCAACTCACGACTGACAGCCTGTTTGGAATGCTGTGGACACAGGCAAGCAGAGTCATACAAACAGTGAAGTAACCCAGTACTGTTATAGTAAATAGGACCAAAATTAGATCAAAATGGCCCAACAAATTTTTATTCAACAAAGAAAGATTCAGAGGAAAACAAAGAACACATTTTTTAGGGAATGTAGGACACCTTTGAAGTTTATTCCACAGTTTTGACATGATCCCACTGCAGGATAATGAAGCACAATGAGTTGAAGGAGGAGAAGAAAGCTCCAAATATAATAAATTGCATCCGGCAAGTTTTCATCATGCACCTCACACAACTCATCCACACCCTGTCTCGCACCCCAGTAATAACATAAATTACCCAGAATTTGGTTTGACACTCCATGGTTTTGTTCATAGATTAACCATGATATTGTATTGGTAAAAATCTTTAAATAATCACTGGAACTGGGGGCTTGTGTAGCTCAGCAAGTAAAGATGCTGACAACTACACCTGGATTCGCAAGTTTGGGGCGCGTGGTTAATTGTGCGTGGATGCCACGGAGAATGTCGTAAAGCCTCCACACGCGCTAGGCCTCTGCGGTAATTCGCTCAACAAGCCATGTGATAAGATGCGTGGATTGATGGTCACAGACGCGGAAGCAACTGAGATTTATCCTCCACCACCCGGATTGAGGCGAGTCACTATGCCAGCACGAGGACTTAGAGCACGTTTGTAATTGGGCACTCCAAAATGGGGAGAAAAAGGGAGAAAAAAAATGCATCACTGAAACCAAATAGTATCTGAATTATTCATATTCAATAAGTTTGCAATGATTCAGCAGGAGTTAAATATTTGTGCTGGTTGTTTTCAAAATGAATATTGCAGGTGGGCGTTAAGGCCCAAATGTACTCCATACAAAATTGAAGAACGAACAGGTGTGACGTAATTTAGAACAAAATCTGGCCAAAAAGATGCCGTTTTTGTGTTTGTTTCAGTGGTTCTTAACCGCTCGCCTGGGCAAACTTTGTGGAAAACTTCTAAATGACTGCTTAATACCTTCTTACTGCCATTGGTCCACATCATTGGTAGGTATGACCTGAGGTTCCTCCTAAATTAACGAAGACAGCTCATTTTCTTTATTGTTCAGTCAGTAAAAATCAGTTAACAAGAACACACCGGCGTGCAGTTATTAGCGAGCTGGTGCAAATTTACCTAAAGTACATCCTTACGATCGCTCTTATAGAGAAATAAACAAAAATCATTTTTGTTTAATTAGTCTACAAAAGGAATCAAATCTACTCAAATACTCTCAAGTGCCCATTCACTCATGTGCAATCTGCTGTGAAAGACATTCACACATCTGCCCAAAGCCTATCATCATTCTTTTGTCTTTATTCTGCACATTAACACTTTTATACACTGATCTTTGCAGTAGAATCAGTGTCATCATAAATTACAATAACAGTGTAATCGGCGCATATTATGGCTGCGTATAGCATGTTAATGTATTAGAGTCATGAATGAATAATGTAAACGTGACACATTTTTCTACTGCATATACATTACTTTATTATCATTGAGTGGTTATAACAACTTCTTTTACTGATCTCATGTGAATTGTACTCATAGAATGAGGCATATTGTCATTCATAACACATTTTAATGTCATATTAGTTAAGGTTTTACATGTAGCGTCCTCATATTTAAATGCTCCTCTAAATGCCTCCCACAGCAATGTGGCAGGTGTCTGAATGTTTGCAAACAGTATGCCATTGCTCAGCTGATTATAACTTATTTTACCCCTGAAAGAAGAACGAATGAAAACTTCTATAGCAGTATAGTGGGGCCTTTAGACTCCCCTTATCTTTCTCAAAGAAACCAGATATGTCTGAAATCCTTTTGTCAGCCAGCATCTGAAGGTTGCATACTTTCATCCTTAGCTGTCTCCTAAATATGACAGAATCAATTTCTGTTATTTTTCTTGTGGCAGTTTTCCAGTGCTTTTTTTATATTCCGCAAATATTCGGCAGACATAAATTTCCAAATGTATAATCGGATCTCTAGCAGTTTATTTATTGTTTTAGAACATGGTTATTATCCATGCAATATGCAACAACATTTACACATCTCTAGTTTTCAGCTATTTTTCCTGCTTCTCTCATCTTTTGCTGTCTGTTCAGAAGTTTAAAATCATTAAAGAAGATTGTCTCCTCTCACCTCTGCAGCATTCTTTCCTGAAGCACCCCTGAAACAGACACAGTGAGGAATTTCAATCTGAATTAAACTACTGCCATATTCACTAGTCTTATTTTTACTAAATAAACTTACAACGGAAGCGTTGCAGGCAGTACCATGAATAAACATTGTGGTGTGGTAAAAACTAGAGCTGACGATTTAACGCGTTAATTCAGTGCGATTGATTTAATTAAAAATAATGCGTTAAAAAAAATGTACGCAATTAATCGCAGTGCCCCCGGATTGTAATAAGGAAGATTCCTGAAAAATGCAAGCTTGTAGTACCACCTGTTTACTCCAGAAGGCAGTAATTGAAATTTCAGCTGTGTGGCAACGCACAGTTTATACAGTGAAGAAAACAACCAGACAGCACAAAACAGGCTTTCTTTGATGGAGCGCAAATTTGAACTAAGGAATCTCAATATGTGTTCTAAGTATTAAACTATATTTAACTTGACACAGTGACCTAAACATGTTATGTTTATGATGTAACGCACCCGAGACGCTACACAATCATGTCTGATGCTTGTTGAAATTGACGAGTCCTTAAATAAGCCCTCATAATAAATCTCCAACTGATTGACAAATTCACTTGTGTAATGGATTGCTGTGAACTGTATGCCAATAATTGAGTTATGATCAATAATATGGTAGTAAACAATACATTGTATTATAAAACTACTTTTTTTATTGTCTTCAATTATTAACTCTTCTGCCACAAGAATGTAATGCATTTTAATTATCTGAATATACAGTATATATATAATTTTTTTAAATTTAAAGATAACTGTATAATTATTTCATCATTATATATTGAATTATTGTTAGATGTGGGGCTTTCTCAGCAAATATTTGTAAATGCGATTAATCGCTATTAATTAATTGGGACATCATGTAATTAATTCGATTTGTAATCGATTGACAGCCCTAGTAAAAACACAGTAAACACATGGAAGAGATTGACTGAATTGTGTTTAATCTCCGAGGAAGATTGAGACTATAACTCATCGGAGTGAATTCATGTAAATCAGTCCCTCGAGGGCATAGTTGGTTTTAAATCTCTATATTATCTCCGCCTTTAATCTTCACTGTTTAAAGGGGCTTCTCATAATTGAATATTCATAATGTTGTGTCAAAACAGACTCAAGGGAATCTTTTGGTTTACACTTTAAAACTGTAAAGGAAATGTACAGTCTGACATTCAGAACCAAGAGTAAAGGTTTTCACTTAACCTTTCAGTAATTGGAAATTAATGGATTAGACTACAAAACACCGAAATATTAAGTGTTCAGGAGCATCCCAATCCTTTAGATGAGCACAGATGGGATGTGTTTTTGCACACATAAATTCCTCAGACATGTGCACACACACACACACACACACACACACACAAAGTGTGTTGAGTGCCCTTTTGTGCCTCTTCTTTCCATATACACTCTTTGAGGAATATTTAAAAATCTACTTATCATATTATGTGTTTTTGGGCTGGTTTGAATCAGGATAGTCTGCTGTAAGTTAAGATATGTCATTGTCTATGTTATATGTTTGTTTCAGAAAGTACTAAGGAAAAATATGACAAAAAAACCTTCCTGTTTATTATATTTATGTGTGTCAGTGGGAATTTCATACACTAATACACACTGCAGTTTGGCCTTTGGGTGAAACAAATTAGCTCATTGCATTTCACTAATTCCAACCTTTTGTAATGAGGCAGGCAAGGAATAAAGATCTAAACACAGCTTTAATACAACAAAAGATAAACAAAGTTCTAAGAATATAAAGAAACAAGACACAGAAACAAAACACATGGAACCAAGTACAGAGCATAACAACACATGCAAAGGAAACAAGGGCTTAAATACACAAGGGAAAACAAAGGAATGAGGAACACCTGGGGAAATAATCAGGGGAAATATAATCATAAAAAGAAACTACAAAAGGACTACAAAACTAACAGGAACAGGGAACTAAAAGATTTCAGTCTAGACAAAAACAGGGAATACATGACAGAGCCCCCCATTAAGGAGCGTATACCAGACGCTTCACAAAAAGAGAAAGGAGAAACAGACAGTTCAGGGGGCACAAGGGGCAAGGGGAGCAGAGGAACAAGGCAAAGTCAGGAAGGCTTGAGACCAAGGCAGAGCCGGAGGGATGGAGAGCGTGGGTGAGGTGGCAGGCTTCAGAGCGCTGAGGTGGAGCTGGAGACCAAGGAGACCAGAGCAGATCAGGCTGGTGGCCAGGAGACGAAGGAGACCAGATCAGATCAGGTGGGCAGCAAGGAGACAAAGGAGATCAGAGCAGATCAGGCAGACAGCCAGGAGACCTTGGAGACCAGAGCAGATCAGGCAGATGGACAAGAGACCAGAGCAGATCAGGCAGACGACTAGAAGAGAATGGAGACCAAAGCAGATCAGGTGGATGGCCTGGATCAGGTGGATGGCCTGGAGACCAAGGAGACCAACTCAGGGTAGCGACTGGGTCAGGAGTCCTGGTAGGCAGCCGGAGGGCTGAGACAGGGTCAAGAGGTCTGGAAGGCGGCTGCAGGGCCAAAACAGGGTCAGGAGGTCTGGGAGGGGGCCACAGGACTGAGACGGGATCAGAAGGCCTGGGAGGTGGCCACAGGGCAGGGACTGGGACATGAGGCCTTGGAGGCAGCCACAGCGCAGGGACTGGGCCATGCAGAGCCGCTGTTAGGGGAGTCTCTGGGAAGGCCAATGGAACCGCTGAAGGAGGAGTCTCTGGGGGAGCGGGCTGAGCCACTTGAGGAGGAGTCTTTGGAGGAGCGGGTGGTGCCGATGGAGGAAGAATTTCTGGAGGAGCGGGCAGAGCCACTGGAGGAGGAGACTCTATAGGAGTGGGCGGAGCTGCTGGAGTTAGAGTCTCTGGGGGAGCGCGCAGAGCCGCTGGAGGAGGAGACTCTGGGAGAGCAGGCGGAGCCATGGAAAACTCTGTGGGCGGAGCCTTGGAAGACTCTGTGTGCAGAGACTGTAAGCCGTGGAGAGGCTCAATGAAGGCAGGCGGAGCGTAGAGAGGCTCGACAAAGGCAGGCTGAGCCGTGGGAGGCTCGAGGGGGCGAAGCCATGAAAGGTGAAGCCGTGGGAGGCTCGAGGGGTGAAGCCATGAAAGGCGGAGCTGTGGGAGGCTCGAGGGGAAAAGCCATGGAAGGCAGAGCTGTGGGAGGCTCGAGGGGCGAAGCCATGGAAGGCAGAGCTGAGGGAGGCTCAAGGGGTGAAGCCATAGCAGGCTGTGCTGTGAGAGGCTTGGGGGTAAGAGACCTGGATGACTCGGAAATGACCTCCATGGTCGTGAGCACGGGAAGTGACTTGGGAACGACCTCTGTGGTCATGAATACTGGCAAAGACTTGGAAACGACCTCCGTGGTTGTAAACATGGGCAGAGACTTGGGAACGATCTCTGTGGTCGTGAACACTTGCAGAGACTTGGGAATGACCTATGTGGTCATGAACACTGACAGAGATTCTGGCGGTTTGGATAGTGCACTAAATTTGTTAGCTCTAAAAACTCACAGACATGATTCTCAACTGGACGATCCCCTTGCTTCAGAAGCAATTCTGACAGCCGCAATATCCATTTTTGGTCAGTCTTTCTGTAACTAGGCAGGTGAGGAATGAGGATCTAAGCGCAGCTTTAATGAAACAAAAGATAAACAAAGTACTCAGAATATAAAGAAACAAAACACATTTACATTTATGCATTTGGCAGACGCTTATATCCAAAGCGACTTACAGAGCCCTTATTACAGGGACAATCCCCCCCGGAGAAGCCTGGAGTTAAGTGCCTTGCTCAAGGACACAATGGTGGTGGCTGTGGGGATCGAACCAGCGACCTTATGATTAACAGTTATGTGCTTTAGCCCACTACGCCACCACCACTCCAAAACACAGAAACAAAACACAGGGAACCAAGTACAGAGCATAACAACACATGCGAAGACTGACAAAGAAACCAGGGGAAACAAGGGCTTAAATAAACAACGGAAAACAAGGGAACGAGGAAAACCTGTGGAAACAACCTGGGAAACCAATCATAAAAAGAAACTACAAAAGGACTACAAAACTAACTGGAATGGGGAACTAAAGGATTTCAACATAAAACTCTAGTCAAAAACAGTGAATACATGACACCTTTCCAACAATATATAACACATGTCTATCTAGAATATAATTGTTGTAATATCAAATTGGCAAATTATGAGAACTAAACAGTTCTATTTTGCCAGCAATTTAAAAAGCATTATTTAAAAATGTTTAGGATTTAAGCTTTTAAAAAGACACCTTTTTTGTCAGTGCCCCCCACTAGCCCGGTGTATATACATATACACTCACCTAAAGGATTATTAGGAACACCATACTAATACTGTGTTTGACCCCCTTTCGCCTTCAGAACTGCCTTAATTCTACGTGGCATTGATTCAACAAGGTGCTGAAAGCATTCTTTAGAAATGTTGGCCCATATTGATAGGATAGCATCTTGCAGTTGATGGAGATTTGTGGGATGCACATCCAGGGCACGAAGCTCCCGTTCCACCACATCCCAAATATGCTCTATTGGGTTTAGATCTGGTGACTGTGGGGGCCATTTTAGTACAGTGAACTCATTGTCATGTTCAAGAAACCAATTTGAAATGATTCGAGCTTTGTGACATGGTGCATTATCCTGCTGGAAGTAGCCATCAGAGGATGGGTACATGGTGGCCATAAATGGATGGACATGGTCAGAAACAATGCTCAGGTAGGCCGTGACATTTAAACGATGCCCAATTGGCACTAAGGGGCCTAAAGTGTGCCAAGAAAACATCCCCCACACAATTACACCACCACCACCAGCCTGCACAGTGGTAACAAGGCATGATGGATCCATGTTCTCATTCTGTTTACGCCAAATTCTGACTCTATCATCTGAATGTCTCAACAGAAATCGAGACTCATCAGACCAGGCAACATTTTTCCAGTCTTCAACTATCCAATTTTGGTGAGCTCTTGCAAATTGTAGCCTCTTTTTCCTATTTGTAGTGGAGATGAGTGGTACCTGGTGGGGTCTTCTGCTGTTGTAGCCCATCCGCCTCAAGGTTGTGCATGTTGTGGCTTCACAAATGCTTTGCTGCATACCTCGGTTGTAACGAGTGGTTATTTCAGGCAAAGTTGCTCTTCTATCAGCTTGAATCAGTCGGCCCATTCTCCTCTGACCTCTAGCATCAACAAGGCATTTTCGCCCACAGGACTGCCGCATACTGGATGTTTTTTCCTTTTCACACCATTGTTTGTAAACCCTAGAAATGGTTGTGCGTGAAAATCCCAGTAACTGAGCAGATTGTGAAATACTCAGACCAGCCCGTCTGGCACCAACAACCATGCCACGCTCAAAATTGCTTAAATCACTTTTCTTTCCTATTCTGACTTTCAGTTTGGTGTTCAGGAGATTGTCTTGACCAGGACCACACCCCTAAATGCATTGAAGCAACTGCCATGTGATTGGTTGATTAGATAATTGCATTAATGAGAAATTGAACAGGTGTATATTAAATGTGTAAAAAAAAAAAGTACAAAACCTGTCATAAAAGAAGTAAAAAAAAAAATCTAATGCAATATATTGGGATAATATGTGCAAAATTAGAGATTTATGAACAATCTTTGTGGGCCAGTAATTTTTGACCAGGAACACAATAGGTGTTACCATAAATGAACAGAACACCAGAGTTATTGGTAGGCTGCATAAAATAGTGGTTTGCTTCAGGGCTCGTGCAAAAGTAAACAAAAATGTATTTTAAAATAAAACATTAAAATTACCATAAATTGTATATTTCCAACAATATGCAAAACTATTAACATTATATAGGCTGAATAGAAAAGAATGAATATTTAGTACGCATAAACAACAGTAGAAGTGTGTTTTACCAGCCTTACACAAGGAACAAACACTGGGCTAAATACTATTTTAGTAAGAGCAATATTACAGAGTGATAAGAAAATTGTCCAAAAAACTGTAGAGATTAAATGGATGCACAAGGACTTTGACAAAGAATAAAACATATGGGAAGTGTTTTCTCTTCCCTATTAAAAGTTAAAAAGCCTTTTTATCTTGCACAATTATACGGTTAGTTGCATTTTATTATTTGCATTTACCATTGTTTCTTCCCCTGCTGTCCATGACCCAAACATTTTTTTTTAGATGCGACCCACCATTTAAGAATCACTGGTATAAAATGACTTGAATTTGAATGAAATATTGTAAAATAAGAACCAATTGTTTCCCTTCATACAAAGCCCGCCTGAATGTAAAGCAGAATAGTCATCTGGACAATGTTTGACATGACATGAGCTAATGTAAGCTAAGTAATGGTAATTGACAGACTTGCTTAGCTGCTCAGTATGTCATATTGATGTAGTCCGCCTGGTCTCCAACGAAGCTTTGCTTGACAGATGGATGATGTCATTGGCTATTCTGTGAACATGACAAAGCTCTGAGCGCAGTCATCATCCAGTATGGCTGCACTGTGGTAAACTGACATCACCAGTATCATCGCCAGCAGCAGTCCAGATCCAGACCATTGTGAAATCCAGTTTCCATGTGTTCTGTAAGCAGGATATGAATGAGTGCAGAACAGGAGAGGGGATGCAGTCTGCGAACACCCAGCCGCATTTGCAGACGTATACACACACACTCACGCAGGCAGAACGCAGGAGCTTCTGTGGCATGGATGAGGAGCATAAATTGTGAGAGAAGAGGGCAAGCATTTTGAAGGGAGTGACATATACCTGAGAGTAGACAGTGCAGGTAAATTATTTTAATTTTTTGCTTACTGTTTCTTTGAGGGCAATGAATGAGGTTGAATGACATTTCTGATTCCAGGATGAAGGACACTATACATGTGTCTGTGTGCTATATGTGTTTACATTTTCTGATAATCATCTCCATCACACACAGTAGTCCTTGATGAATTGTGTAAATATTAGTGTAATCATGGGTTGTTGATTAGTTCGCCTATGATTGCTGGGCAGATTATCTGCATTGCCGGAACTGTGTGTGTGTGTGTGTGTGTGTGTGTGTGTGTGTGTGTGTGTGTGTGTGTGTGTGTGTGTGTGTGTGTGTGTGTGTGTTTTGCAGGTAGTGAAGGTAGTGAAGGTAGTGTTTGCCCCTTCTGAGGGTGCTTAATTGAAAGACAATTAGAAACACAGAGAGAGGGAAAATGTACACTCCTATGCCAAAGCAAATTGCAGTTACTACACATTTTGTTGAAATGTAGTTATGACTGAAATTGTGTCATAGACTATGATCTGTCCTGTTACAGAAGAGTGCAAACTATGCTCAGATTCGGAGACAGTGGAATGTGAATATTGCAGTGACTACAAAATCCACACTAAAACCCCAAAACTTTGAAGCCAGTTTTGGTGTTGGTATGGTAACTGCAATTTCAATTTATAGGGTAAATACTGTATACTATATATACGGTATTCTACTGTATACTCTCAACTTTAACTTCCCGTTTTTTGTCTATCCATGACTCTTTTTCTTTCTGGCTGTTTCCTGAGGTGTGGTTGGACCATGTGCCTTTGATGCAGGCATTTCAGAGGTTGCTCTTAGACCCTGTTGTCATGTGCAGGCTGGCAGGTGCTGCTCTGTCTAAATCTGTTAGCACATGGAGCATCATTCAGCAGAGATCTAAAGATTGGCCCCTCCTCTTTATCTCACCCGTTCTGCAACATACCACAGCAATAAGGCAAATACAACCATCTTAAGAGAGAAAGAGATAGAACCAAAGGTGAATAAAGAATAGATTATACAAAAGGCCACTCAGATTGTCTCAAGAGGGAAAGACAGAGGAAACATGGAAAAAGAGAGGTTTGCTACTGCAGCCATCCTCCTCTAGGTGTTTGCGGTAGCTGGTGTTTCACTGTAGTTCACATTATCACTTTTTATTCTTGTCCAGTATCTCCCACCTCCCTCTCTCTCACACTACTGCTACATCAGCTTCCATTTGTCACCATGGAAACCCTTTCCATCCCAGCCCTTCCCTCCACCTCCCAATGCGTCCATCTAAAGACAGTCTTCAATCCCTCATTTGCCCCCTTTTAGTCTCCTCTAAATCTCTCCCCTACAATAATGGCCTCTATGAGGATAGCAGTGTTTACCTTAATGCTTGTGAATAATGTGTCACGTTTTTCAGCAGCTCATAGGACAAAAGAGCTGTTAAATAATTGTTATAGCTATTCAAATAGTAGTTTTACTTGTGCTGCATAATTCTACAGATCACTCAAGTTACACTATAAAATGGTGTTTTACATTTTTCCATTTTGCTGATAATTAATAAAGGAACCTGCCATGTGAATACAGGCATATTGTAAATCATTATTTCTGTTTAGCTTTACAGTACGGTTCAGTATGTGACCAGCGTTGTCCACATTTGAAGCTAAAATTCATTAAGCCTTATTAATAAAAACACTTTCTGAGTAGAACAAATTTCTGTGTAAATCATAAGTAAAACCATGCTTGCATAAATTGTTGCATTCGATTTAGTTCCACAAATTCCATACTTCTTGAACAGTTTTCACAGAAATTTGTATTGCTCGTGTTTCTTGAATAAAGCCCATTGTCTGGTTTTCTACACCTAACTGGGTTATAAATTAGGAGCAAGCACTTACAGCAGGTGGCTACAGGTCGGAGCATTACAGCATTCTGCTGGTCTTATTAAAAGAGAATCAGTTTAAGGGAGTCAAAAAACAAAGTTTATACACTACAAAAAAATATTTATTGTAATTAGTATTTTTGTCTTGTTTTCTAGTAAAAATATCTAAACATTTTTAAAACAAGATACATTTAGTTGACAAGTAAAATGGCATAAGACCGTTAAACTACACTACATTTAGTGAGGTTTATGCTTAAAAGAAGAAAAAACTATCTAGGGTAAGAAAAATAAGGGAAAATATACTAATTAAGAATATTATTTTTTGCAGTGTACTAGTAGCCTATACTATACAACTTTTTACATACTATATGCTAATTCAGATAGAAAACATTGCAGGCTCAAATTACATCAACCTTTCAATTCCAGAGTTTCAAATTATATTTTTTTTATTATTTTAAAGGTAAAACTGTAAACTTGCATCTTGTCTATACTGCTTTGTTGTGGGTGTGGATGCCTTTGTTTTCTTTACAGGCTTGTCTTACCTTTCACACACACACACATGCACGCGCACGCACACACACATGAACTAGATACAGTCTGGTGCTGCTTGAGTAAAGAGCTAGGCAGGGGGAGACATATGGTCCAACACTAGTAGGTCAGTCCACCCCACCCTTTCTTCATATCAGTCAGATCTTGACCTTGAATCGTATTACCCTGAATCTTATTGCCCTGCACCACACTAAAGAACCATGTGCCCTCTGAGATCAACAGGACATAGACAGACATCTTTTGCATTGATCAATGCTACCATAAGGCTCTATACAAAGCAGTGATTTAGATGCTTTCTTAGTTTGCTTGCTGATCTAAACAGTCTCAAAATTACAAAAAGCAAGCAGGCTATGATGAACTGTCAGTCCAAATTGGAAAAATCAATGTTTGTTTAATCTTTTAAGTAAGACTCGGGGTAAAGTCATCAGTATGCAGTGATGAGAAACAAAGAAATCTGCAGTGCTCCTTCCTCCCCACTAATGTCGCCTGCATGAGCGGCTCTAGAAATGCATGATTGGCTAATTTGATCCATCTGCCATTGATATAAAATCATTATCAAGAATCAGAATGAGCTATATCGCCAAGTATGCTTACACACACACAAGGAATTTATCATGGTGACAGAAGCTTCCAGTGCAAAGAGAATGCAACCATATATACATACATACATACAAACATGTACAAACATGTGCATTTAAACATATATATACATATAGTTGCATATAAAAGAATAAGATACAATAGAGCAATAATGTTGTTTGAATATTTTATATACAGATATACAGTTATGTGCAGGTGATGTAATGCATTGAAGAAGAGGAGGTAGAGGGGTAAAGCCTTGTAAGGAGAGTGCTGTTTGCTCAAAACAAGGGTAATGTAGTGTAAATCTTGCAGCAGGTAATCAGCGCATCATGAAGAGACCGAGGAGGGGAATCTCAAGAGCTTTTCACCTGAATTTGCAGCAGCAACAATCAGTCACTTCTCATAAATATTCCAGCCACGTTTCTTGGCTGTGTTGAACCGCAGAATATGTTATACAGTATTTCATACAAAACACTTGAATTATAAAAGTTTTGTGCTTTGTCAATCAGGTGCTCTGCAGTAACAGTTTTTTCCAGTCATCGAAAATATCGGAGTGGTGGTGGCTAAAGCTAAAGCACAGAACTGGTAAGCAGAAGGTTGCCGGATCGATCCCCACAGCTACCACCATTGTGTCCTTGAGCAAGGCTCTTAACTCCAGGTTGATCTTGTTTCTGTAATAAGGGCTCTGTAAGTCGCTTTGGATAAAAGCGTCTGCCAAATGCATAAATGTAAATATTTCCACTATGGAAATTTTGTTTTAGATGTGAATGTGCCGAGAATGAAAATCATTTAATTTGCCTTGGCTTGATTATATTTTTTCATACAACTGATCACAAAGCTGATGCACTCCAAAGAATCTCTAATTTCATATTCTAGTAATTCAAAAGAAAGGCACTACCAGAATAATTTAGTGAGATAATTAACTTCAGAGATGTTACCTCTCTTTAGCTCTGTTGCTCCGTATTTCCCCAGTCGCTTCACAATGAAAAACAGGTCGCTGAAACCCACAAGGCAGATCATATTTTAAGTATTGGTATAGGCATCTTCCAAAGAATGAACAAGTGTTCTGTTTTGCAGTGTGTTGCGACACCTGAGATGTAGATTAGTATTCATGAGGTTGTTATCACATTTCCTTGCTTTTCACTAAGCAGCAACATGTACTGTAGTTTTGTGTAAAGGCCTTTTTTTTTCTTTCTTTTTGCTGCAAAGGATGTACCATTTTGGGCCTGTCAGGTATCAGCATGTGGAATAGTTGTGTTTGTGGCCCATTACAGGTTTTTTTCTGGATTTAGTGACTGTTTGTTAATTGCAGAGTCTAAATATGCCTCTCAACACAATAGCAGCCCAAGGGAAAAATTACATTGTGGTTTGAGCTGCAATGCATTTCTTGAGATTGAGCTTGGAACTGTATAAAACAGATTTCTACCAGGTCACGGACTGTGTCCATCTCAGGTTTGATATTGTTAACCCAATGACTGCACAAACCACTGGCTTGTCAGCAGTCTAGCCCAATGAAGGCTACAAAGGATCACCCTAACAAGCACTGATGCATCTTGAATAGGACTGGATGATGTAGCTATAGAATTATCTCAATAATCTGTAGCCTTTTGTTATGCAGTAAAAATCGAGTTAAAATAAAAAAGTTTTCTGCACTAAATTGATGAATTATGTTTAATTGTTTTCATTTATATTCACCAATATAACAAATCATAGTAATGCACAGCAATACTGACTTACAAATGTTCACTAAAACATTTAAATGTTCACACTAAACAAATATTTGCTTCCATTTGTGCTGTTTTTAAATTGTTTTTGTGTCACTGTTTTTCTCGCACAGGAGTGCGAGCGACAGTTTTTAGATGCCAAGTTAAGTTTAAAGAGCATTTTTTGCACAAGAACACATTTGGTCTAAACAAACCCTAAATATGCTGTCTTTAGGAAAATTAATGCCAAAATAAAAAGTGCAGTCATTTACAGTAATATTCACAATGTTGCATATTTTCCAATATCGGCAGCAAATTATTGCAAATACACCTACTGAGCACTTTAGCGGGAACACCTGTACAGTACACCTACTTATTTATGCTATTATCTAATCAGCCAATCATGTGGCAACAGTGCAATGCATAAAATAAAGCAGATATGGGTCAGGGGATATGGCTTCAGTTAATGTTCACATCACCCATCAGAATGGGGAAGAAATGTATCTCAGTGATGTTGACTGTGGCATGATTGTTGGTGCCAGATGGGCTGGTTTGAGTATTTCTGTAACTGCTGATCTCCTGGGATTTTCATGCACAAACGTCTCTGACCTCTTCACAGAAGATCCGCTATGTGCCTAACAACACCCTTCATCTGTGACTATATTCATGCCTTATTGCTTAAATCAACCAGCCCTAATCATGAATCTGTTTATTCTTATGCTTTGAAGACTAAAATATCACATTATATTTGTGAATGCAGATTTCTTTCTATTGAGTACAAATGTGTCACTTCATGCACATTCTACATTTGAAGAAAAGGGAATGTTGATATGTGAGATTCGCCAGGATTTTGCATTACACAGAGATATCATTCTCAATGCTCTTAAAAACTGTTTTTTGTAGCAAAAGATTTTCCAAAAAATCTATATTCCTATGAGACATACTTGATGTACACCAACCACAGTCAGCTTGTTTTTGACCTGCTGTTCTCAGTGTGTTTTCCATGTGTAGTATCTTAAGACAGTGTTTTACTGTAGAGACAAAAGTGTGTACTTTACCCTTGGCTGTGGTGAGAGAATGCTGCAGTTAGCTGCATGCACAGAGAACACCGCAGATGCTTTGAAGAAGCTGTATATATAACACAGGTTTGAAGAGGCTGAGCAGCAGTCAGACTCACTCTTTTTTGTCTGTGTTCAGCAGAAAGCGTACTGCAGGCAAACCTCTGCTGCACTTTGAATGCATCGCAATATCTTGCTGTGCCTGGAGAGAAAAAGGAGAAGAGCTGAAATGTAGTAACTGAGTATTTTATGAAAATGCCTGAAGACAGGGTTTTTATCAGTAACTTTTGTCTTTGTGTAATCTTTGACTTTGTAATCACTGACACCTAGCGGCTTGGATGCACCATCATTTAAAATCAATTGTTTTCAAATCAATGCATGTAAGTGTCAAATAAAAGGAAGTTTACTGAGATTAAGCAAGAAATATTAAGCTGGTTATGTGATTCTAACATGGCAGCCCCCATGTGCGGACCCTCTCAATGTAGAATAAAATGGCTTTTAAATGGTTACTGATATGACTGGAATCTTCATTTTAATGTGAGTGTTCATGATTTCCTACATACCTGTATGTTGCAAAATGACAATTCTTTACTTTAGGAGTTGAGGAAAACTCAATGAGGAAAAAATTACTGAGTGCAACTTTAAGTGATTGCTCTGCTGTTTGGTTTTTTAATATCGTATGAGCATTAGGATCAGTGTGGACTGCTGAGCGCCAATCAATGCTTTTTTTTATTCGGTAAAGCTATCTGTAAAAAAATTAAAAAAAAAATAAATAAAAATATATATATATATATATATATATATATATATATATATATATATATATATATATATATATATATATATATAT
Source organism: Xyrauchen texanus (assembly GCF_025860055.1). Classification (NCBI taxonomy): domain Eukaryota; kingdom Metazoa; phylum Chordata; class Actinopteri; order Cypriniformes; family Catostomidae; genus Xyrauchen; species Xyrauchen texanus. The sequence continues at coordinate 17,598,046 of NC_068316.1, forward strand.
ATTTGCATTTAAAATCCAGTGATGAATTTTTTAAATATCCTTGAGTGCACCAGAGCATTACTTACATTATGAGAATTGATTATCAGCATGTTTGTAATGCAGTTTTACATACTTTGCTGGGACACTTTTATCCTCTCATGGTTTTATTTTACAACACCATTGTAATGCAGATCTCTTTTGTATTTACACTATACATGAACATGCATTGATCTTGTCCTCTAAATGCAGTGAAACTGAATACATTTCCTGAAACAAGGCTTGGATGAGTTTATTTTCTATTTTGGGCTATATTGCATTTCAAGCACTGAGATACAGATTCATCTTGTACACTGAATCTAACCTTCAGTCTCTCTTTATCCTGCAGAAACTGGTCACATCGACCCAGTCCTTATAGAAAAATACAATACCCCCGGGTTTGTGGGCTGTCTGTCCAGAGTGCATTTCAACAACATAGCTCCCCTGAAGGCTGCACTCAGGTCTCGTGGTTCTGTCTGGCCTGTTTCACACCAGGGTAAACTGGTGGAATCGAACTGTGGAGCATCACCCCTCACAATCCCACCCATGTCTGCTGCAACTGACCCATGGCACCTAGATGCAGGTGAGCATGTTTAAACCACCATAATAAACAAGGAATCTTAAAAGACTTCAGTTAAAGGAGTAGTTCACCCAAAAATGAAAAAAATGAATCATCATTTACTCACCTTCATGTTGTTCCAACCCCATATGGCTTTCTTTTTTCCCTTTCATTTTGAAGATTATTCTGCCCACTCTTATTTCCATATAATGAAAGTGATTGAGGACTTGGCATAGAAATGTTAATGGTGCTTTTTTGTCACTTTGGAGCTTCACAGCCCCCATTCTCATTCACTTTCATTATATGGAAAAGAGATGTTCTTAAAAATGTGTCAAAATAACTTGCAAGACCACTTGCTTTTAATCTTTTTTAATTATTGACAATTATGTATTAAGACATTGTGACATCTGTTTGCACAAATCCACGCTCGAATATGGAGATCTGTGCAGTGCATGTTCTGCAAACCTGCAATAATTTATTTATGTAAGTTACAGTTTATTTACCTTGTGAATTTTCAAGTTGTATGGAATTACCTGATAAAAATATCTCATGTAGGTGTTGATTTCCCCTTCAATGAGGAAAGAGTCATACCAGATGGGGTTAATAGGAACTCAGCTATAATAGGAGGTAAGATGCTTTGAGCAAAGACTTTACTTACAAAAAGAATGTATACTGTATATATTCATATCCATTTTCATTATTTGCATTTTTCTCTTATGGCCAGCGGATTTAGTCAAAACAGTTTTAGCATGTGTATTAAATGTGGTGAATGTATGCTCCTTATCTCACAGGCATCATCGCAGTGGTGATCTTCACTATTCTGTGCACTCTGGTGTTTCTAATCCGGTACATGTTCCGCCATAAAGGCACCTACCATACCAACGAGGCCAAGGGGGGTGAATCCTCTGGATCAGCTGATGCGGCCATTATCAGCACTGACACCAATTTCACAGAGACCATCGATGAAAGCAAGAAGGAATGGTTCATCTAATGCAGCAGCTCTTACCAGAGCTGAGGGCTGGGGGTGTATAAACTGTTTCAGAATCTTTTTTTTTAAGTATCAGAACTAACATTTTGGGATCAAGCTCATCACCAGTTTTAGAAACTGTTCTGTACATAGTAACTGGCTTCACTCTTTCTATTGTGTTTTGGAAAAAATCGTTTAAGTTTCTATATTTGGATGTCACGTTAATACATAATTTCACCCTGTGTTCTTGTGTAAAAAAACAAATTAAATAAATTATTGGTCAAAAGCCTTTCTTATATGGAAAGTTTATAGTAACACAATATTATCTTTTTGTGTGTTTTTTTGTTTACTCTTACATGCAATTATTGTGTAAAATGTTTTAGAATGACTGTAAATGCTAAATGCTCTATTTGAATATTTTCATTTAACTCATTGCACAATTGACAGAGATTTAATTTAAAAATGACATTAGATTATATATCATCTGTGTTTCAGTGAAGGGAGAAAATTGAGGCATGCACCAGGAATTTTGTCAAATCAATGATGCTGATTTATTTCTTGTGTAAGCCTTTTTATTTAAGTTAATTGTATTTTGCCAAACACCTCTTGGTCTTAAGCATTTGTTTTGCTGAAGGCTTGTATCGTGGCATAAAGACGTTTTTTTATTTTTTATTTAAGCAGGCTGTTTTCAAAGCATTGGCATTTTGATATCTGGCAGATTAATACCCAAACAAGTATCATCCATGTCTATCACTGCAGATGAAGAGGGTGCCTACTGATACTAAATTAATGACTTAATTCAAGTTGCCTTTGGGATTCAGCCAGTTAGCTTTCTGTTTGTGTAGTTGCTTTATCCAGTTATAGAAGTAAAAGGAGAAATCCCCACAAACTAAATGGCCTGTTTATTTGGTATACAGTAATTACACTCATGAGTTTAGAGGTTTTTGGAACAGCAGTGTTATTCAAATGTCCTTACTGGAACATGCTACAATATTTCAATCATTTATTGCAAGTGTTCACTTGTTTTCACGTTTAAGGCGTGCATTTTGTCAAATTATTGTTGACATGTCAAAATATTTTTCATTGTCTTTTTGTATAATATTATTCACTTTTAAAAATAAAATGTCAAATATAATTAATTATTCATTCTCTCAGATACTGGTTTACAGATCGATTTTAGCAAATTCATAATGCTCACCATCAGATTTATATGTGATACATTTAATGTGAAAAATATATATATTTAATAGCTCAACATTCTCTGTCACGACACATCTGCCATGTATTGGAGAAATTCTGAGTGCTTCTGTCTCTGACACAGTACAGTTCATTATAATTCTCTCATAGAGATGTCAAGAAAGTTTAAGAAATGTAATGTTACTTATGTGGTATTGAACGAGTCCAGCATTGTTGTTCTTTGTAACTAAGGTTTTAAGTATAATGTTATAAGCTTGGAGGAAGGGGAAGGGTCTCTTGTGTTAGCAATCACAACACTGGATATGGGATAATGAGGAATTGCAGATTCAAGAGAATGTTGATGTTTCAATTGTTGGACCTTAAACTCTTTTTATATTCTAATAACAATTGTTTCACCCCTCATTTACATGTTTAACATTTTTTTTTTTGTATAATTGTATTAGTCAGTTAACATTCACAATAAATAAAATCTATGGATATATTTTTATGATGATATTTTGTAAATTACCTAGCCTTTCATTGTATATCACCTGTGTATTAGGCCTGAATATGTTCAAATGTTTTAAGTATGAGTAAAGAAAGAAAGTTGTACTTAAGTGCATCTTGTAGTGGAGAAAGAAACTATCATACTATTACCCCTTTCCAAACCGTTTTCGGTATTTTGAAATGTTTGTTTTGTGGATGCGATGTTTTTCTTTGTTTTTCTTTTCATGACAAGAGGTGTCTTTAATTATTATTATTTTATTTTTTTACAGAGATCAGTTCTGCTGCCTCTCTCTCATATGTCACATGTATAGGCCTTTTATTAAATGGAAATACATAAGAATTTTTTGACCACAACAATTCAAGAAAGTTTTGGCATTTTTATTATTTGAGTAAATAGTAAGAGTGAAAGTGTAAACAATATAACATATTTACTCGTCAGTATCTCATAATTGCATTCTGCTTGTGTATTAAACGTATTGTTTAATGGCAGCATGACCACTGTATGTGAAATTGTACATACTGTACTTTAAACTATTGTGCAATATCACAATTGTATTTACTCCTGGAGACATATTTTTTACCTTTTGTTATGATGTCGACAAGTCAGGAATGAACAGGACAATACCTATTATATTTAGAGCAACTCAGTTCTTGATTAGCTGTTTAACGTAAGATATTTGTACTGACCTCTTTTCATCCATCTCATTACTGTGTAAGGCCTGATTGCAAAACAAGGGAATTCTTCATCAATGTGGCTATTCTTATGGGAAGGGGATAAATAAAAGTACCTATCAAAAGTTTGTTAAGTAGATTATTTGAAGTCAACCACAATACCGCCATGACATCAAACTTAGATGGGATCTTGGCCTTCCGATTTGAACTTGGAGTCACACTATGTGCGTTTTCATTCTTAAAGTTTACACTTAAATTGGCTTTACAGACTTACCATTGTGTTGTAATTGTATTAATGCTTATTTAAAATATCGCTTTACCTTGTGCTTGTTTTTGGATAAAAAACAGCAACTCTGCATTTCATAAGTGCAGTGCATTTTTCTGAACTGAAATAAGCCTAAATGTGCTTCTAAACACAGATATAAGGTGCAATTTACCTTTTCAGTTTACAAAACTAATGATCTAAATTATTTTGTTTCTGTAGGCTACATAAGCCTACTGTAAGCCACAGAATATGCTGAACTAAGAATCCATGCAGGACTTTAAATAGTTGTGAAATAGCGACAGTAGAACTGATTGCTTCGGTTCATAATTCAGAATATACTGTATAATACATAATAATAATAATAATAATAATAATTGAGCCTGTGAGACATTTACATTTTTCATATTTTTCATTTTACAGTCAGCCGGTCATTATTGCAACATAAACTCCTTCAGTCTGATACAATACAAGATCCTTCCGATTTGTTCCAGGTCCTGATCACTTTGTCAACGTTTATTTTGCAATTGATTTGCTGACACAGGTCCTGCCCAGACTCTGTTGGCGCCCTAGGCAAGATTGTAGATTGATGTAGGGTGACTATGCATTTTGAAACCTGATCTGAGATCAGTTTTTTACACTGGATCTCTAACACGGTGGTCAAAAGAGTGATCATATATTGAAACTAGAAACTTAGAAGGTGATGTAGTCCAGTAAATGAAAAATACAATAAAAAACTGCTAGCTGAGATGTTCAAAATAAACTCCACAAGTAGTAAAGAAACATCAATTATGTCGTGATTTTTACCTCTATTGTTTTTTTCTGCTCCTTTTCTTTGTGCCGCTTCTTGCCTGATAATTATTTTTATTGTTTACTCATGATGGTGGAACTTATAGGCTTGCAGATACTCTACATATGTGGATGGTGCATAATGTAGTGGCATAAACAACCAATGTGTCACATCATGATTGCAGGCAGTGTATATTCCAACATGTTGTCAACTTATTACTGTATAGTAAGGGGGCGGAGCATGTTTATTGTCATTGAAAGGCTTTTTCGTTGATTATGTTATTGTAACCCATTTATTTATCAGTACTGAAAGGATGTGCACATTTTGCTCAACACAGTGTTAGAGGGGTGCACAGCCATTATGAGAGGGTGCACTTCTGACCAAAAACATCCCTGGGCTGACAGCACACTATCCCTAACTTTTTTTTTTTTAAGCATATTTTACATACACTATTCTGTTTTCTTAATTATTTCTTAAAGCTGCACAACGTAAGATTTAGATTTGTTATTATTTAGCAAGTATTTAGTATTGAGCGATATGATAGGTGTGGGTGAGAAACAGATCAATATTTAAGTCATGTTTTACTATAAATCTCCACTTCACATTCTTCTTCTTTTGTTTTTGGCAATTCACATTCTTTGTGCATGTTGCTACCTACTGGACAGGGAGGAAAATTTGTAGTAAAAAGAGACTATCAATATTTTCTGTGAGAAAAACTTTCTGTGAGAAACAGGAAATAAAATTAATTCTGTTTCTCACCAACACCTATCATATCACTTCTGAAGATATGGATTAACCCACTGGAGTCGTATGGATTACTTTTATGCTGCCTTTTTATGCTTTTTGTACCTTCAAAGTTCTGGACACCATTCACTTAGCCCTACAGAGCTGAAATACTCTTCTAAAAATCTTTGTTTGTCTTCAGAAGAAGAAAGAAAATCATACACATCTGGGATGGCATGAGGGTGAGTAAATGATGAGAGAATAATTTTTTTCTGTAAAACCCTTTTTGTGCTTGACAATTTGTATATATTGTATATAAGTATATATTATTAACTGTAATAAATATAATGTTTTAGTGTATAATATTAAAGAATAACATTCTAGGCATAGCTAATAGATTTAAATACTTTTGGCTTTAATGTGGATGTATCAGTATTTCTGTGTCCTGTTGTGACACTTTGTCACATTAAAATAGGCATGGCAAGTTTATTTATATAGCATATTTCATACACAATGGCAATTCAAAGTGCTTTACATATACATTTTAAAGAAAATTCTAGATACATAAAAAAAAAAATTTGAAACAATTAAGAACATGAAATAAGAATAAAAAGTAATACACACCTTGAGAAAAATGTATCCAAAAATAAAATTAAAATAATTAAAATGAAAGAAAGACAAAAGCTAAATTATTCAGTGAACTCAATAAGTGCAGCACATGCTCAGCGATTTACAAGTGAGGAATACAGACTGATGTTAAAAGATCAGATCGGTCTGTTGATCAGCTGAAGTTTTAGCGCCATCTGCAGAGCGATCAAACATCAAAGAGAACAGCAAAAATTAAACAATACTGATTTTTGCATTTTATTATTTCCCCATCGTCAAACCATTATTTTACACGTGACATGAGTAAAGCCCTATATTCTTCTGAAAAAATACTTATTTGAGGAATACTAATAGCACAAAATTAATAATTAAACAACAGCAATGATACAATACACAGTTAGTACAGTTCCTGTGCTAACCAACTGGCCCCCATCTTCACTCAGATCTTCAATAGATCACTGGAGCAGTTTGAAGTCCCATGCTGCTTCAAACGCTCAGTTATTATCCCCGTCCCTAAGAAACCTAAAATCACAGGACTTAATGACTACAGACCTGTCGCCCTGACATCTGTGGTCATGAAGTCATTTGAGAGACTGGTGTTGGCCCACCTGAAGGACATCACTGGACCCTTTCTGGACCCCCTTCAATTTGCTTATCGAGCAAACAGGTCTGTGGATGATGCAGTCAACATGGGTTTGCATCATATCCTGCAACATCTGGACAGACCGGGGACCTACGTAAGGATCCTTTTTGTGGACTTCAGCTCGGCTTCAACACAATCATCACAGCTATACTCCGGACTAAGTTAAACCAACTCCCTGTTCCCACCTCTACCTGTCAGTGGATTACCAGCTTTCTGACGGACAGGCAGCAGCTTGTGAGGCAGGGAAAATTCACTTCCACCACCTGTACCATCGGCACTGGTGCCCCACAGGGATGTGTGCTCTCCCCACTACTCTTCTCCCTGTACACCAATGACTGCACCACCAAGGACCCCTCTGTCAGGCTCCTGAAGTTTGCAGACGACACCACTGTCATTGGCCTCACCGAGATGATGATGAGTCTGCATATAGAAAGGAGGTTGAATGGCTGGCTTTCTGGTGCAGTCAAAACAACCTGGAGCTGAACACGCTCAAAACAGTGGAGATGATTGTGGACTTTAGGAGGAACACCCCAACATTGTCCCCCCTCACCATTCTAAACAGCACTGTGGCAGCAGTGGAGTCATTCAGGTTCCTGGGCACTACCATCTCACAGGACCTGAAGTGGGAGATATACATAGATTCCATTGTGTAAAAGGCCCAGCAGAGGTTGTACTTACTTCGCCAGCTGTGGAAGGTCAACCTGCCACCAGTGCTGCTGAAACAGTTCTACTCAGCAGTCACTGAGTCTGTCCTCTGCACTTCAGTAACTGTCTGGTTTGGTGCAGCTACGAAATCAGACATCAGAAGACTACAAAGGACAGTTCGGTCTGCTGAGAGGATTATTGGTTGCCCCCTGCCCCCCCTTCAAGAACTATACACTTCCAGAGTGAGGAAAAAGGCTGGTAAAATCACTCTGGACCCCACTCACCCACCCCACTATATTTTTGAACTGTTGCCTTCTGGCTGGCGCTTCAGAGTGTCATTGTGTCATGGTTAACTGTCACTTATTTGTGCAAATAAGGGAATAAAAGAGAGACTTGAAGAGTCTCATAAGTATGCCTTCATCATACAGGCTCATCTTAAGTTCACCACATGACAAAAATCTATTTTAAACGGATACAATTTTTATGAACATAAATGACATTTTTCCTGAAAGTGAAAACTATATTTTACATGCTGCATAAATACAAAAAATGGATGCATATCGGCCATATTAGATGTAGTACGTAGGATGGTAGTTAGGCCTAAAGCAAGGATCCCTATGTTGTATAATCGTTCACTCCCGTACGAACCTTAGAGCACCCTCGATTGCAGACCAGGGCAAACTGCAGCCCACGGGTCGATTTATCATGCACGTTTTTATTTGATCTTTTATTTATCTGGCTTTGGGACCTATACCACATCCATAAGCTTTTAATAGGCTCAGGGTTGCCAGATAATATATGCAACACCCCAATGAGAGATTTATACTTGTACAAATGAAAAATATTTTACCTTATGTCATACTTAATATATGCAATCTGGCAACCATGCATGGGCTCTCTCGCTCTCTCTCTCTCTTCTCTTTGGAAAAAAAAACGTAAAGTGCTGAATAGTGCAATATTGTGCTAAAAGAAAAGTGTGACGCAGCCACTCTCTGTCCATTCGTTATGCTGCGTGTACTGTTTAGTGCCAAGTCTGCGAGCAAACCTTTTCAGTGATGAGCTTTAGTAAAATCCCAATAGATCTTCACATCATTCGCACTTGGAGGGGACACGTGAGCAAAACCAAGGCATCCTTGCCCCCTCCCTCGTCCAGGTAGATGGGGATGACCTGCCAGCAGACCAAGCTTGAAGCACGCCCTACCCCAGGGAAAGAGGGGGTGGGGGGGTGTACGTCAGCCCGGGGGCTCCCCAAGGGGCTGATGGCAGACGGTGGTGCGACGAGAGAGAGATAGTTTACGGACATGTCCGTCACGTGTGTGTTTGTCTTTTGTTTTAATTTACCATTAAAACTATTATTTATATTATCAAGCCGGTTCTCGCCTCCTCCTTTCCATTAATCCCTTTACAGCGATCAGCAAAGCAAATGGTGTGTGTTTCCATGCTTATGTCCTATGGCTGAATCGGACGCACACCAGTTTTGCTTTGTTTGTTTGGGGGAAGAGCATGCTGCTTTTGCATTGGAGCGAGGCGAGTGTGAGCATTGTGAGCAGTTCACAGTGAAGATACTACGCGCTCGTCTCGCTTACTTCCAAGAGCCAGCACCCGCTTTTCCATCGTGGGGCTCACATATGGATCTGGCTGATGAGCAAGAGACGGGTCCATTACTATCACTTGCTCTCTCTCTCCAGCATGCCTCTTCGGCTCATGAGGGGGACGATAAATCCCTTGGGTCTGCAGACTTTGAATTGCCTACCTCTGAGCGTTCCTCACATTATGACTAAGCGGTAGAGGAATTACTCGAGGTCCTTACTTGTGCGGTGGCCAGATTACAGCTAGACTGGCCACATGATCAAGAGACCCCCAAACGATCGAAACTAGAAGACAGATTTCTGTCTGGAGGCCAGGTGAAGGGAACACAAAATCAGTCTCTCCCCTTCTTTGAAGAACTCCATGACACGTTAACTCATTCATGGGGAAACCTTATACTTCCCGTATCTTTGTGCCTTCGTCGGCATATTCGAATATTGCAGGTGCTAAGGCACGAGGGTATACGATGATGCCACAGGTAGAAGAGACGCTCTCGGGCTATCTCTCGCCTGGTTCAGCATCATCATTGAAAAGAACAACTCTTCCCACAAAGCCATGTAGAACCGCCACATGGGGAAAGCTTATCAAGCAGCAGGTCAGGCTGGTGCCGTGCTACACACCATGGCAGTGTTACAGGCATACCGGGCTGATCTTTTGAAGGACCTGAGTGCGGGTGAGGAAGCATTCTTAGAGCTTCGTCGAGCCACAGATTTATTTCTCCGTGCAAACAAGAAGACGGCTCACGCTATCGGACGTTCAATGGCTGCTTTGGTCAGTGTGGAGGGGCATCTGTGGCTAAACCTCATGGGCATCAAGGATAAGGACAGAGTATTCCTACTTGATACCCTGGTCTCACCTTCCGCCCTGTTTGGCGATTTGTCACCAGGTTGTCACACAGTTATCACCAGGTTTCTGGAGGTGAAAAAACACGAGGAAGCATTTGTGCAATTCCTTCCTCGCTGCACTCAGGGGGCGTGGATGTTGGCCACCCAGCCTCTCCCCAGTCTTTCTAGAAGGGAGGCTCAAAAACAAAGTGTGGCGAGTCGTGCTCCCCCTCGTAAAGATCGGGGACCACTTCGTCGCCCTCAGCAGCCTCCAAAGCAAGACCTCAGGACCATTATTTCCAAAAAGAAGTCCTGGCGGTTTTGCGCCCAGCCTTGTGGAGGTAGCCCCCCTCGGGACGGGGTGCACAAAACATCTACCTGCTCCTTCCCGACACCCCATACGAAACCTCTCCATCCCCACCGCCTCTGGTGTTTCGGGGGGCAGCGGGTTCCAGCTAAATGTTGGGTGTTCCGTTGCTTCCTGTTGTCACCCTGGACACGGAACACCCGACATCCCCTCAACAGGAACCGGTCTCCCTTTTATACCCGTATGTCAGGGGGAGTGGCATGCAAATTCAACTCGCTAATTTCTCATTGGCCTTTTCTCAAAGATCTGTAGGTGAATCGGGCTCCTAAGAACGACCCCTTGTGTACCTCCATCAGGAAACGTAGGTTATGACAGAAACCGAGACATTCCCTTTTCTTGGTTTTGGTTAAAATTTTGCTGCTGACTTTTGAAAGAGTTTATGGTTTTTTCTTCTTTGTTTGTTTGTTTGTTTGTTTTTTGGCAAACCAGAATAAAGAGCATTAGAGTAATCCAAACATTAAAATACAAAAGCATGAGTCAGTTTCTTAGCATCTATCAGAGAAAGGTCTGACTCTTGCAATGTTTCTTTAATGATAAAGCTATCTTTGAAATAAAATGTAAAAGTCACATCAGCAACATTACAGAGTCGAGGATAACACCCAGGTTTTTTACTGCAGTCTTAATCTGTAGAGCCAGATTTCCAAGCCTACTTAAGATTTCTTCTCTATGTGCATCTGTACCAAATATAATAACTTCTGTTTTATCTTCATTTAATTTAAGAAAATTGTCACTTATCCACTTTACAAGACAGGCAATTCGTCATAGGATTTTGGGCCTCCCTGTCATCTGGCACTACAGATATGTATAACGAACTGTGTGTCATCCGCATAACAATGAAAGTTTACAACATAAGTGCAAACAATTTTTCCAATCAGAAGCATATAAAGGGAGTATAGTAGCAGACGAAAAATTGAAAATCCCTATCAAACATTCAAGCCAGTTAAGAAGTACCTCATGGTTAATCATATTGAATGCAGCACTTAGATCAAGAAGAACAAGAATAGAAACATTTGTATTATCTGCGCTCACTCTGAGATATTTATTACTTTTACAAGTGCTGTCTTGGAACTTTGACCTCTTCTAAAAACCAGACTGAAATTTCTTATGTAACTCATTGTCATGCAGGAATGTATCTAACTGTATTTGCACTGCCTTTTCTAGAATCTTACCTAGGAAAGGCAGGTTGGATATGGGCCTAAAATAACTCAAAACAGAAGAGTCAAGAGTGCGCTTTTTCAGTATAGGCCTGACTAGAGCTGTTTTGAGTGGGTCTGAAAAAATACCCATCTCAAGAGAGTGATTTACAAAGTCAAGTAGCCTACGTCATGGATACTATCTAAAACCTCCTTAAAAAGAAAGTGGGAGCAAGTGGATGATTTCAGCTGCTACATTTTCTGTAGTTCCCCTTCACTAATTTTATTACAAGTTAATTTAGATATACATTTGAGACACTAGCAGGATTTTTATAGGTAGTAGAATGTATGATGCTAGCACAGATATTAACAATCTTGTTTTCAAAGAACTATGCAAACTCCTCTCATTTTTACTGTGATGCATTATGTATTTGGTCAGTTGTTAAGATATATGCATGGGTGACAGGTCATTCTTTCAGCATCACGTTTGGACTCCTTTCAGCACATTACCAAGAACATTTGGCTTGGAAAGTGAACAATTCATAAGTAAAACTTTACAGACACTATTATAACTGTGAATTTTAGGGATAAAGGGATAAAAGCATCAAGTCCTCCTTATTTGTATAGCACTTTTCACAATACACATTGTTTCAAAGAAACTTTACAGAAGGTCATCCCTTAAAGGAATAGTTAACCCAAAAATCATTTACTACTCACCCTTATGCCATCTGAAACTAAGTTCAATCTTTATGCTCCCTAGAAAACTGAAGTCGTTTTTACCAATTAGCCTCACTAACAAGTGGCTTACTTGTGGCCACACAGCTGTTTAGTCCATATCCTGTAAATTCTCGTTGTGTGTGTGTAAATGCTCTTACTTTCACTATTAAACAAGCCGTGAGTTCTACTGTCGATTTTTTTAAGATGTGACTTCACCAAGCGTTTCAAGAATTTGTTTTTTTTCCCGATCACATTTCTTCCACGAAGCTGATGGTTAATCAATATACTTCCAGGTTTTAATAATGCGCTGGACAGTTCTTAACCAATTGCAGTGATTTCAGCAATCTCTTTAGTTGTTTTCTTTGTTTGATGCAGGCCAATAATTTGCCCCTTCTGAAACATAATAACATATTTTCCTCCACCACGTGGTACGCCTTCCGACATGGTTGTTTAAGAAATGAGAAGTAACACACTGCATCAAATATGGTGCACGTAATTAAGTATCTGCTTATTTAAAACCAAAAATGCCAGGTTGCATGTATGCTTATACAATAGTTAATAAACTTTGTCCGTTCCAGTAGAGGCCGCAGTATCTCTAGAAAGAGGCCTGTGATCCTTCACTCGCTATAACCGAGAAACTACAGGACTTCTAACAACACGACTTCAGAAAAGACACAACCGCTGATAAGATACCTCTCAGTCACTTCGGTTTACGGGGACGTATAATTAGACGGAGATATCTGTGCATTTAGAAAGGAAGGCAAATGTTTGTGTGCTATTACAGACGACTAAATTAATAGGTGTCCATTTTACATGAAAAATTCAAAAGCTTCGTCACACTAGAGTAGGTGAACATTATGTGTTTATTTTTCAATACAAGTCGTTTAGTTTGCAATAACATCTTAATATTTCGCTACAGTGCATTAATATACCAGGGAACCTGAAGCTAGCCAGCTGCTAATGTTGCCATCTTTAGCAGAGGAAAGTAGGCTAAGGGATACTCAATTTAATGGAAAATAATGAAGACTCTCTGTGTATTTATAAAACAAACATCAGCCTCAACATTAAAACTACCAGCCTAATATTGTGTAGGGGTCCCTCGTGCCACCAAAACAGCGACAACCCTCATCTCAGAATAGCATTCTTCTCACTAAAATTGTACAGAGTGGTTATCTGATTTACCGTAGACTTTGTCAGTTTGAACCAGTCTGGCCATTCTCTGTTAACCTCTCCATAAACAAGGCATTTCCGTCCACAGAACTGCCGCTCACTGGATATTTTTAGCGAATTATAGCGAAAATATCAGCAGTTCCAGAAATATTCAAACCAGCCCATTTGGCACCAACAATCATGCTATGGTCAAAATCACTGAGATCAAAAAAAAAATTCCCTATTCTGATGGTTGATGTGAACATTAACTGAAGCTCTTATGATATTATGCAGTGCACTGCTTCCATACGATATATATATATATATATATATATATATATATATATATATATATATATATATATATATATATATATATATATATGATATGCCTTCTGTATTTCATACTTTTATTTACTTCTGGCTGCATTTATTTATTTTATTTTTAAAGATGACTGTGTCAGGCATGAATAGTGCAATACTAAATATAAATACATTTTCACACAGTTATCTTTTCTATTTGGTATGGCCTGACTGCAAAATAAAACCTGTGTATCAAAATATTAATGTAATTAAATGAGAGGATAGATATAAGATCCACCACAATCTCTTCTGTCTTGCTTGTGTTCGACTGCAGGTTTTTCTTCATGCACATGTTGAAGTATATTGTAAAGCACAGGCTGTCAGCAAATTCAGTGCAATGCTGAGATTGGTTCCTTCAAAATATAACTGATAAATAGTTGCAACAACATGCTAGAAGCCCACGGTTTCTGAGAAATATTACATATTTTGTATTCATCTAAGAATTACACAATGTGTCATGCAATTATAAAAAGCATTTTGCTCTGTCCTTTCTGTGTCACAAGATTTCCTAAAGTAATGAAGCTTATGCAGAGTTTGTAGAGAGATTGCATTGGTTAGACTTTAAAAATAAGCATTTTAAGAATAGATTAAATAACTATTTAAAAATGTATAAGAGGATAAATTAATAAACTCGTAAAGAGATAATACTTACAGTAGTAATACGCATATATATTATAGCGTATACACCAAGGTGTTTGGGCCATAACTAGTCTTGGTTGATACAGTGTGTTTTGTGATTACTAGATGGCACTATTTCTCTCTGACGCTTAAGTCGCTGTCATTGGATAGTTTAGAAACGCCCATCCCGTTTTGAAAACACCCATACTTGCTCAGTCCAGTCAGCTACCGAGACATCATAGGGCCACATCTGCTTACAGATCGACATCAAAAAAAAAAAAAACAGGTAACAAACAACACATTTCAAAGCATGTCAGTTACTCCGGTTTGATAGAACGTTTAACTAGAGAGATATATTTGTCCATTTAGGGAAGACAGACGTTTTGTGCTATTACAAACGACTTAATGAAAAGGTGGCCATTTTACATGAATACCTCAAAAGCCTCACCACACCAGATGAGTGAGTGAACGGTATGTTATTTGCCTTAATATGTTGTTTACCTTTCCATGTCAGTAGTTTATTTTGCAGTAATTTGTCTTAATATGTACGCTCCGCGTCAGTTTACCAGGGCACCTGAAGCTAGCCAGTTGCTAACTGGAATTGCTAATGTTTTGATTAGCGATTTAAAGTAGAAGCAAAACTGTAGATAAATGTTGAGGCAGATTGAAAAGTGAACAGTCAGGCCCTTATATTTAATTTACAGACATAGGCATACATAAACATGAATTCAGCGGTGTATCAAAACCTAGTGAGCAACCTACATAGACATCTAGTATGCCTAAAAATACTGTTTATGTTGCCCGTTAGTTTTGGAGCCACAGCGAAAAGTGACTCATATTTGGTTTTATTTAGAAGTTTACTAAACCCTCACATGCCAATTTCCATTTATTATAACCATGTGGTAAGTTCCTTTTTATTAGTCATGCTATTGTTAGTAAGTGAATCCTTAAAGGTTAAAAAAAATTGTTGTTTGTTCATTTTGCTGTCAATGTCGTGTTAAAACAGATGCCTTATCACTACAGCATTTTCCTATATTTTTCCACAAAACGTGCTAATGATAGTTATAATATATGCTGATCTTTGAAGTAGTGACAAGACAAAATTATATTTCCTTTTAGATTGCTGTGCAGTCGCATTCAAGTGTTGGCACCTGTACGCTCTTGTTATTGTGTTACCCAGAAATTACACAAACTGCTGTATTCTGACTATTTGTTATGGAATGTTGACAACACATCCTCCACATGCTTCATTTAATGGAAACATCATGCTAATGAAAGTGATGTAGTGTCCCAGAGAGTCTAGCCCTGCTTAAACTGAGTTTATAAGATTAAATGTTAGCAGGCTCATGCAGTTTGACATTCATAATTGTTTTTTTTCCCACAATGATCAAACAATGCACTTCGGTGAAGTGACCCAATTAAGCCTGACCAAATCTAAATTTGACATGTTTTCTAATAGAAATTTTAACTGCCTTCCAATAGAGTGAGTATTAAATCAAAGATTAATCTCTCATCTAAATACATGTGTTATGGCTGGAGTTGGCTCATAAGGAACATGTGTTCTTATTTAGCCCACTATGCTTCACATTTTACTAAATAAACACCTCAATTTTGTTTCATTTTTAGATTTGGACCTCACACATGAATCCAGCATGCTTTAATACAATTTTGACAGTCCTTCTAATATTTTATCTGCCTAATCATTTCTCCCTGCAATGAAAATAAATTTAGTATGAAGAGTTGACATTGAATTCAATTACCAATTGTTTAATATGAGGTTCAATGGGCCTCTTAGAAACAATAGGAGTCAGTAGGTCTAAAGCAATTAGTCGACATTATTGACAATGTCGACAATAAAAAATAGTCTGCAAAAATGATCGTTGTCGAATAGTCATTTGATCTCGTTTAACGTAAATTGAAATTACGTTAAACTTTAATGATGATGCGTGATAGCAGCACTGCAGTTTACGCCTGACTGAGGAGAGGACAAATTACATAGCTCACAGTCCAGATGCACTCTAAACTTTCACAGTTTCAGGTGATGCAGATCGCAAAGTATAAGTACAAAAATACCAAATAAGTTAATGCAGAAGCATTGTGGAATAATCGGAGCTGGAGCTCTTTAAAGGATACACCCGATCTTAAATGCAGTTATATTTAATGCGTTATTGCTTTATTAAAGTTCAAATAATATGGAAGCAGATCACTTAAATAACTACAAACTCAGAAACTGCCAATTCTCTGTGCAGTCAACACATCTTCAATGAGTTGCGCCAAGCGTCCCGATCTAAAAGGGAGAGATTAAAACTGAGGCACTTTGTGGCAGGGATGCTCATCCCTCGAATGTACACGCTTAATGCAGCTAGATTATAACGTGATGGCTTGTGACTTATTGAATCATAATATGTCACTGTGCATTTCTTATCATGAAGAAAATTGGCAATGCGCAGCTCTATTAATAAGAGAGAGGTTTTTTTTGTGAGATAAAGTTGGATTGAAGTGAACAGAAAGGAGAGAGGTAGTCTTTTCCTTATTATATATTGCAACAAAATATGTTTTTGATTTGTTTTGGCTTGTTATCCAATATAGATATCTAAAGTTCCTTTAAAACAATGTACATTTTCTTTAGCAGCTATACTGCAAAAAATACACTTGTATACAAAATATACTTACTGTATATTTTAGATTGATTCTCTTAAAGCAAGTTTAAATATCTTGTGTTGCTTCTCAAGAAAATGTATCTTGTTTTAATGATTTTTGACCATTTTAAATGGAAAACAAGACAAAACACTTTATAACAATAGATTTTTTTTGTAGTGAATTTCTTCACTGAATTAAATCTAATAAAAATATATTTTTTCCCTTTAATTCAGTGAATGTCATTTTAGAGGGTTTTTTTTAAAAACGATGATTTGTCCTCGTTATTGTTAGTAAGCACGTTTAATACAGCCTTTCAAGTTGGGGCACAAGCTGAATAATCGGTTAAGAGCTAATGATTAATTGTTGCAATAATCACCGAATAGTCATACAACCGTTCTGATAATTGTTAGAATAATCGATTATGAAAAAATTGTAAAATGCTACATTCATAATGAAATGGAGTTTTAATGTTATATTGTATTATTTAAAAAAGAAAATGCATAAATGGACAATATAATATAATAAACATATCCATAGACATTCAAGTAGCCTCAGTGGTTCTGTATTGACCTGCTAATTAATTTTTAAACAAATGTTCGCATTGCAAAAGTAGTCTTACGTTTGTCTTTTATTTGTCCTTAAAAAGTCTTAAATCTTAAATGTAATTCCTGCGAATCTGCAGATACACTCTCTTGGGCTTACATTTTCTCATAAATGTGACTCATTAAAAAATTCTTGAAAGACCCTATTATTTGGCCCTGGATTAATGGGTTGTTGGCTCTTGCCATGATTGTTCCTAAAGGCTAATTACTAGTTTCTGTCTATTATTTCCCACATACAGTGATGTAAAAGTTTTTGCCTGATTTCTTTTTTGTATATCTCATGCTGAATTGTTTAAAAAATTAAAACAAAATCTAACTAATCTAAATATGTTTGGCAATCTAAATAAACACAAAATACAGTTTTTAAATGATAATGTTATTTATTGAAGCAAAAAAGTTATGCAATACCAACTGGGCCTGTGTGATTTGCCCCTTAGTTACTAAATCCCCAAATCTATTAAACTGCATTCATAGTGGGGTTCAGCTGGACTAGACACACCCAGGCCTGATTACTGCCAGCCCTTTTCAATCAAATCAACACCTAAATACAACTTCTTCAGCAGCATGAAGTTGGCTAAAAGGTCTCACCTAGTAGCACACTATACCAAGGACAAAATAAATTCCAGAAAAGATGAGTAAAAAGGTGATTGTACATCATAAATACATCAGTCTGGGAAGGGTTACAAAGCTATTTCAAAGGCTCTGCATCTCCAAAGAACCACAGTGAGAACCATTATCTATAAATGGAGAAAACTTGGCACAGTAGTGAACCTTCCCAGAAGTGGCCATCCTACCAAAATTCCTCCAAGAGCACAACAACGACTCATCCAGGGAGTCACAAAAAAGCCAAGGACAACATTAAAGGAACTGCAGGCCACTGGCTAAAAATGCCATCCATGGAAGAGTGGCATGACAAAAACCACTGTTAACCCATAAAGACATTATGGCTCATCTGAATTTTGCCAAAACACACCTTGATAATCCTCAAACTTTTTGGGGGAATGATCTGAGCTGATGAGTCGAAAGTGGAACTGTTTGGAAGATTTGGGGTCCCGTTACATCTGGTGTAAATCAAACACAGAATTCCACAAAAAGAGCATCATCCTGGATGCTTTGCTGCTTCAGGGCCAGAGTGACTTGCAATAATTGAGGGAAACATGAATTCTGCTCTCTATCAGAAAATCTTAAAGGAGAACGTACAGTCATCAGTCCGTGAGTTGAAGCTCAAATGCGACTAGATTATGCAGCAAGACAGTGATCCAAAACATTGTAGTATGTCCACCTCTGAATGGCCCAAAATAAAGCTAAATTCAAATTTTAGAGTGGTCTAGTCAAAGTCCTGACTTTTATCCCGATTGATATGCTGTGGTATGACCTTAAACTGGAAGTTAATGCTCAAAAACCCTCCAATGTGGCTGAACTAAAGCAGTTCTGCAAAGAAGAGGGAAAATTCCACCACATTGTTGTGAAAGACTGATCTCCAGTTATCGGACATGTTGCAGTTGTTGCTGCTAAAGGTGGCACAACCAGCGATCTAAGTTTTTTATTTTTTTATTTGCTTCAATAAAAACATATATATATATATTTGAAAACTGTATTTTGTGTTTACTCAGGTTGCTTTTGTTTTATGTTGTATCTCGTTTGAAGATTGAAAACAATTTAGTATGAAAAATACACAAAAATAGAAGAAATCAGGAAGTGGGCAAATACTTTTTCACAGCCCTTTGCCATTTTTTTAACATGTCATTGCATGTCAATCAGTCCATACATATCCTGTTGTTACTGTACCCATCATAATGGAGACAATATTCCCTGTTCTCTTTATAAGCAGTTTCCTAGCCATTTTCATTGTATACCATCAAAAATGGGATATTTTTAAAACCTGATTTGTTTGCTTTCTCACAGAGACCTTGCAAATATTGCTGGCAACTGCAGATAAGCCTGCAGCACCTTCTGTGAAAACAGCAAGTGCAATTAACACAAAGTTGACAGCAAAACTATTTAGCAAAGGCATAATGCCACGGTCCTATGAAATTCCTGAAGATATCAAAGAAAGAGTTATTTATTACCATAAGGCTGGTAGAGGTTACAAAGCCATTTCAAAGATATTGGGACTTCACCGATCCACAGTCAGATCTTTAATCTCCAAATGGAAAACACTTGGAACAGTGATGACACTTCCAAGGAGTGGTCGACCATCCAAAATATCCCCACGAGTGGAACAGAAAATCATCCAAGAAGTCGCAAAGAAACCTGGAATAACGTCAAAAGAAATTCAGGCTTCTCTTTCCTCAGCTGAGGTCTATGTTCATGAATCCACAATCAGAAAGAGGCTGGGCAAAATTAAGCATCGTGGGAAAGCACAGAGGCGAAAACCACTACAGAAAAAGAAGAAAATAAATGATTGTCTATCGTTTGAGAAGAAGATACAGGATGATTCCCATCAGGATGATGTGATAAAGACAGAAGAGCCCTGTCCCATAAAGCAAGTGTAAAAAATAATATCACACTGAATATGCCTTGCCAAGACTCGAAACATGTGATGCCTCTAACTTTTGAATGGCATATATATATATATATATATATATATATATATATATATATATATATATATATATATATATATATTAGTGTATATGTCTTCTGTATTTCATACTCTTTATTTACTTCTGGTTGTGTTTGTTTTTTTTGTTGTTTTTTTTTACCTTATGCTGTGTCAGGCATGAATAGTTCAATACTAAATGTAATTAAATATTCGTACAGTTATCTTTTCATTGTTCCTATTATTTGGTGAGGCCTGAGAGTAAAATAAATCCTGTGCATCAAATGTTTGTTGTGTTGTTTATTTCAGGACCTGAAATATTGGCTCATCTGGGGGAAAGTGTTGAAAGAGAATTGCATAAATGTTTCAGTATTTTCAATGTGCCATCTACAAATTGTAGTGTGCAGTGGAAATATTACATAGACAGGATTGGGGAGTAACGGAATACATGTAATGGGATTATGTATTTAAAATTCAAAATATAAGTAACTGTATTCCGTTACTGTTTAAATCATTGGTAATTAGAATACAGTCACATTCAAAAAGTATGTAGATTACTGAAGAGATTATTTTTCATTTATGCAGTATGGTGTAAAAAGGTCACCGCATGCCATCGTGAAAACATCATCTCAATGGTGAAGTCCAGTGGTGGGAGCATCATGATTTGGGGCTGCTTTGCTGTTTTGGGGTCTTGACCGCTTGTCATCATTGAGGGGAAATGAACTTCCCCTCAATGATGGAGTTTGTAAAGATATCCTACAAGATAATGTCTGGGTGGCTGTGCACCAGCTAAAGCACAGTAGAAGTTGGGTGACCCAATACATTGAAGAAAATCCACTACAGAATGGCTTCAAAAAAGGAAAATCCACATTTAACCCAATAGAGATGCTGTGGAATGTCATCAAGAGAGCCATTCACAACAGACATCCTAAGAATATGGCCGAGCTGAAGCAGTTCTGGAAGGAAGAATGGTCCAAAAATCCTTCTGTATGCTGTGCAGGTGTAATCCATCCAGCTATCAGAAATGCTTGGTTGAGTTTATTGCTGCCAAAGGAGAATCGACCAGTTATTAAATCCAAAGGTTCACTTGCTTTTTGCACAACACTGTTCTTGTTTAATGGGATGTGTTCAATAAAGACATGGAAGATTATAATTGTTTGTTTGTTGTTAGATTAAGAACTTTGTGTTTGTCTATTGTTGTAACTTTGATGAAGATGAGATCACATTTTATGACCAATTAACACAGAAAAACTAATTCGGAGGGTTCACATACTTTTTCTTGCCACTGTAAGATTTACCACCATCTCTTCTCTATCGATGGTTTTTTAACTGCAGGATTTGTTGTTGTTGTTGTTTTCATGCACAACAAGACAAAATACTCCACCAGGTTCCTGCACTCTGACTCAGTGGATGGAGATTGCTCAGATGGATTTTCATGAGGTATCATGTAAAGTACAGGCTGTTTACGACCAGTAAAATCTACTATTTTGTCTTTTCGAGTTCATTGCTTTTTTTCTTTTATATATTTTTTAAATATTTATTTATTCTCTTCATACTTAAAATGCTTATTTTTAAAGTCTAACAAATACAAACCCTACATGCGCTTCCTTTAGGAAATCTTGTGACACAGAAAGGACATAGCGAAGTGTTGTTTATAATTGCATAATGCATTGTGTAATTCTCAGATGAATACAACGAAAAATAAATATTTTAGAAACAGTGGACTTCTTGCATTTTGTTGCAACTATTTATCACAGAGTGGTAATATTGAGTTCTATATGAATAGACAATTTGAAGGAATCAATCTCAGCTTTGCTATAAATATTATAGTGTTTATTAGTCTTGGTTGATACAATGTGTTTTGTGAACACCAGATGCCGCTGTTTCTCTGAGTTGTGGCGTATGACGCTTCAGTCGCTGTAATACGGAATTCTCAATTTCCTCTCCAGTCCAGTCAGCTACTGAGACAGCGTAGGGCCACAACCTCTTACTGCTCGACGTCAAAACCCGACACAGGTAAGAATTAACACATTTATAAACATGTCAGTCACTCCAGTATGGTAGGACGTTTAACTAGAGAGATATATTTGTCCATTTAGGGAAGACAGACGTTTTGTGCTATTATTAACGACTTTATGAAAAGGTGGCCATTTTACACGAATACCTCAAAAGCCTCACAACATCAGATGAGTGAGTGAACGGTATGTTATTTGCCTTAATATTTTGTTTACCTTTCCATTTCAGTTGTTTATGTTTCCAATAATATGTATCCTCTATATTTACCATGGCACCTGATGCTAGCCAGTTGCTAACTAGCATGACTAATGTTATGATTTGGTTATATTGTCTCTAATTGGCCTCGAAATTAACACGCACTAGATAGTATGTACTTTTTAAAGGCGATAACATGTTATTCGTGGTATAGAGACTTAAAGTTGAAGCAAAACTGTAGATAAATGTTGAGGCAGATTGAAAAGTGAACAGTCAGGCCATTATATTTCATTTACAGACATAGACATACATAAACATGAATTCAGCGGTGTATCAAAACCTAGTGAGCAACCTACATAGACATCTAGTATGCCTAAAAATACTGTCTATATAGGCAGCCAGTTAGTTTTGGAGCCACAGCGAAAAGTGACTCAGATTTGGTTTGAGTTGGTTTCACTAGCATTTGTTTTGAATAAGTTATTGAATTGTTTGATCCAGTCTGCAGTTATATCCAATTGAATGCAAAAGTACTGAAATCTGATTCACCTTTACCTTATCAAAATGAGCTTTATTGCCAAGTATGCTAACACACACAAGGAATTTGTCATGGTGACAGAAGCTTCCAGTGCAAGAGAATGCAACCAATATACATTCAAACATATACATTTAAACATATAGTTACATAAAAAAGAATATATAACAGATTAAAAAAATAGAAATATATAATGGCACAATAATGTTGTTAGAATATTTTATATACAGATATACAGTTATTTGCAGGTGATGTAATGTATTGAAGAAGCGATACACTGTAAAAAATCGTGTTGTTTTTACAAATTATTCTGTGGTTGCCAGAATAATTATGTAGAAAATACAGTTAAATGTAAACCACTTTACAGAACAACCTGTACATTTTATGCTGGCACTGTAAAAAAAAAAAAAAAACAATTCTGTTAAATTTACAGTAAAATAAATTCATAAACATGCCTTCTGAAACTGTATAAATCTGTTGTTTAGTTTATAAGATATTTGTTAATCCTTGTAGTAACTATAGAAGGGCGCATGATGACATGAAGTTAAACAGTAGTGGCTGTTCCAGGAGCAATGACCAATAAACATATAGAGACAGTGCTCGGGGTCACACACACCATCATGATAACACATGTGAGATTTAAATAATGCAGTATACATTAAATAAATTACATCAAATATAACACAGAACACCCCAGTGTACATAACTGATATTAAAAATATGATGAAACATAACTATTCCCATAAAATATAATGAAATGTAATGGGTCATGCAGGGAATTGTGGGAATGCCCGATTACTGTTTTTTACTGTAATTATAACAGTAATTTACTGTAAAAAAAAGTACATGTACTCTCTTGTTGGTTTTACCATTAATTTTAAAGGAAAATCATACTTTTTACATTTAAATAAGTAATTTTTACATCATATTATTGTAAAAACTACTGTATTGTCTTTTAAAATATATTAAAACATTTTACTGTATATTTTACAGTTAATATTTGTTAATCAATTAACATTTTATGTCTGTAGCATTTTTACAGTAATTTACTGTTAAAATGACTGACATTTTTTACGGTGTAGGATATGTTAAAGAATATAAATAAAATTTGGATATAAGTAGAAATGGATGGATTGAGTATTATTGCACATGGCTTTTTTGACAAAAGGAAAGCATTTGGGGGCAGTTTTAACTGTTCATGAGGAGGATGGCCTGAGGTAAAATCTGTTTCTGTGCGTGGCTGTTCTGATGCTCGGTGCTTTGTAGCACTGGCAACAGTTTGAAGAGGAAGTGTGATGGGTGAATGGGGTCAAGAGTGCTTTTACCAGCCTTTTTTTTTTAAGTGACCTCTTTTTTTTTTTCTGACCATGTTGGAAACATAATGATGTTTGCTTGATACTTTGATATGAATATCTTTGCAAACATCAAAATGAGGTGACAGACTCTGCAAGATATTGGAGCTAGAATCCTAAGTTTATCAAGCCAAATATGATAGAAGTGCCATTTAAAATCTTTGAAAAGTAGTGACATTGTGACAAGACAGTGGCTGTAAAATGACACTAATCATTTGGGAATTTTGGCAACACATCCGCAAGGTTGATTTAATGGAAATATTATGCTAATGAAAGTGGGCTAGTGGGCCAGAGAGTCTAACCCTGCTTTAGCTGAGCTAAAAAGATGAAATGTGACCAGCTAGGCTCGGTTTTCACACAATGATCAAACATGGCACTTACTGTACATTTAATGTACAATTAAATACTTTAAAACTACTAATAGATTAAGGGTAATGCATGACCATTATTGCTATTAAGAGCTGTCCCAATTAAAGAGTTCAGGCTGTTCCTTTACTTCAGGATATAGAGTGACATAGATTACTGCTGTTTTTGTGTATGTGTGTATAGGGTTAAATGCGTAAGCATTGCAAGTCAGTGTTCTCTTCAGCAGACGGCATCTTTTAATATGTGACTCTGTAAGCTGGTCGGATCCTGATGGTTTGACTCCAGTCCATCTTGTTTATTTTCACTGCTGTAAAATGTCTCGTGCTCTGAGCTCTTTGTGATTTAGCCGGGCTGGGCTGTTACCAGATATGAGACTTAGATTTTTCCTGCATGTCTTGATATACAGGAGTTATGCAGACATTTTTTTAAATCTCAACCTTTGAAATAGCTGATACTTCAGATCTTGACTTTATAATGTGCTTTATGATGTGCCTGTCAGCTCAGTTAAACTAAATGTGAATTTTCTCCAATCAGAGGTGTCTAGTAATAGAATGAATTGGGTTTTTTAATTGCAGATGCCAATTTCTAGAGAGCATGTTGGCTGATAGGCAGATGTTATGCAGATATGCACTTACTGAGCACTTTATTAGGAACACCTGTACATCTACTTATTTATGTGATTATGTAATCAGCCAGTCATGTGGCTGCAATGCATAAAATCATGCAGATACGGGTCAGAAGCTTCACTTAATGTTCACTTCCACCATCAGAATGGTGAAAAATTAGATCTCTGTGATTTTGACCGTGGCATGATTGTTGGTGCCAGATGGGCTGGTTTGAGTATTTCTGTAACTGCTGTTCAGAGGCGGCGGCAGCCGATTTTGCCGGGGCTTCAGCCCTGAATGTTTTGAGTGTAGCCCCGAATGTATTTTGAAAAGTTGACTGACAAATATGAAACCGGACAATAGCCTATGTAAACCCCCGAAATCATAAGTTGCCTTATTTCATTGTGTTTTGGCTTTGCACATACTGCATACAGCCTGTAAAAATAGACATAGGCATAATCTAGCCTATAGAATAAGTTTCTTTGCTGTCGGTAGCCTATGGGCGACTCAGTTTCTTCCTCTCTGTTGAATATGCAGCAGGTAGGGGAGGAGCTGACATCAACTTATGTTACTTAGTGGCGAGTTAACAGGAGTTAGCATGAAAGGCAGCAAAAATGAAGCAAATGAGGCTTCTAAAATTTCAGTGGTCAGTGGGTAAGAATTCACATTTGTTTTTGTCCTTAAAGTCTCAAGACGTCTACCGACTGATATAACATGTTGTATCCTCTAGCCTCATGGTTAGCGCGTCCGTCTCTCATGCTGGAGACCGCGGTTCGAGTCCCTTTCGGAGCATAACTTTCTTGTTTATCAGGTGTTGTTTTCTCTAAGGATAACCAATAAGCATTAGCATAAAATGTATGTGTGACTTGTTTTGTGATATTAGTTTGTAGTAAATATACACTTTGAGGGTAGCAAAGATGTGCCAGAATCAGGCATGGAAACTGGTAACAATTAATCAGTCACTTTACTTTAGAGAAAGTTAAAAGTGAAACATTGTTTATCCCAATGATCCTAATGAAAGTATTTTGACAGATGAACATGGATACAGTTCGATGCCATGGTGTGTCAATGAACTTAGACTAAAGTCATTCATGTATTGCTTTAACTTAGGATCTTATACATCATTTTGACTATTTATGTCAAAAAATATAAATTATTTATATTAAAAAAAAATTTTTACTTCACTTTACTCACTATAATATAACTCTTTTGTGATGACTTTATTGTAATGTACATGAAAATTCAAGAATCACTGTAAGTAGATATTAGGGCAATCCCACTGATCTGCTCTTCTTCAATGGTATTGGTCTACAATTTGACATATGTAGCACTTGATGAATTAGTTGTTTGAAACTGATTTGCAATAAGTTATGTGCTGTATCTGTTCTTTTGCATCACAGATGATTCAGGGAGGAGAGAGGATGAGTTAGTCCGATGAGTTAGTCGAGGATAGTACAAGCGTGGAAGATTTAGGAACTGTAGAAACAGGCCCAGCCAGAGCAAAACTCAAAGAATGCCCTCTCACCAGCTTTGGACTACAGGGAAGTGGTTGCTAGTGTGAAAATAAAATGGTCTGGGCTAAGCCCCGGATGTCCTTCAATGCTGGAAACGCCTCTGCTGCTGTTCTCCTGGAATTTTCACGCACAAAACTCTCTGGGGTTTACTCAGAATGGTGCCCAAAAAAAACATCCAGTGAGCAGCAGTTCTGTGGAATGAAATGCCTTGTTGATGAGAGTAAATGGAGAATGGCCAGACTGGTTCGAGCTGACAGAAAGGCTACGGTAACTCAGATAACCACTCTGTACAATTGTAGTGAGCAGAATACCATCTCAAAATGCAGAAAACATCAAACCTTGAGGCGGATGGGCTGCAACAGCAGAAGTTTTATATTTAATTATTTATTTTATTGTGAAAATAAAATTTTGCATTGAAGAAAAGTAGATTTTTGTTTGTAATATGCTGTCAATTATAGTTCTTAGAAAGAAAATCAGAATCAGGAAAAAATCAGTATTGGCAGGTCAAACTTACAAAAAATCGGAATAAGCCAAGAAAATTGCAATCGGTGCATCTCTAATAGTGTTCCTAATAAAGTGCTCAGTTAGTGTATATATATCACACATAGTAAGTGACATGAACATGAAATTGCAAAAAAATTCAATCAACTTTTATTTAGCATAGGCCTAGTATTTACTCAATTTCACACAAAACTTTATCTGTAAAAAAAATAAATGATTTTTTGTTTCAGATATTAGATCGCAGATTCTCCTGCTTTCTGTTGTCACATATAGACATTTTTAAAACTTAATAATAGAAGGAAGAAGGAAATAACAGTGCACAGTAATCCAGTAACCAGACTATGTGTGCATTAGCAATAGAATTGTCTCACAAAAAGACAATACAATAATGATAACAGCTAATAATAATAATGATTATTATTATTACACAATAGTACCATATTTCTGTAATAATTTCTTAACTTGCATGTGGCATTTTTGCAGTCCAGTTAAACCCTCAAGCTTTTATTTTGGCAGAAAAACGAAGGCAGTAGGCCTATTTTGAGTTTCTGATTGTAGCTTTGGTGACAAAGGCATTTTAAATAGCCCATATTATGCTAATTTACAGGTTCATAATTTTATTTTGGGGGTCTACTAGAATAGGTTTACATGCTTTAATATAAAAAAAAAAAACACATTATTTTTCTCATATTATACATTGCTGTAGCCTCTCTTTTCACACTCTGGCTGAAACTCTCTGTTGTAGCTCCTGTCTCTTTAAAGCCCCCCCTTTCCAAAAAGCTCAGTCTGCTCTGATTCATTCTGTTGTGATTGCCAACCACTTGGAGCGTGTGCCGGAAATGTAACATCACTTACCATAGCAGAGTTTCAGGCTTCCTGATCAGCTGTAAACACTATTGTAACTACGGTAACAATGGTGCCGTCTTTTGCAGTACCAGTTCTAGCCAAAGTCCGATATTGAAAATTTGGAAGAACAAGCTGATCGGCTTTAACCATCTTCACAAGCACTACTTGAGCAGGAGCAGTTTCACAGTGGTAAGTTTACATTTTTTAGCTTTCTTACAAGTACACCTTTGATTATTGTGAACTTAACAAATCTTCAAGTAAACGACATGTAGTGCATCTAATTTAGTAATCTTTTGCTGGAATGTGTGTTGCCGAACTTTTTTGCTCAAGCTATGAACAGAGAACAGAGGCTTACTCCTGGTTGGACATTACTGGGGGTATTAGATAGTAAGTAAATTAGCCGTGGACTACCATGGATAGCGACCGTAACATTACAGCTTCTAATTATATAAGACTCTTGAGATCGACCATTTTGTTACACAGTTTTAGGTAAATGTCAGCCCACAGCTGAATAGTAAACCCTTACCAAAACAATAACACCACATAACAAGTTAGCCGAGCACTACCGTGGATTGCAGATGTAAAATTTACTTTTGTAAAAATAAATCCATCTCCACACTTGATCGCTATGCATGATAGTGGTGGTGGCGTAGTGGTCTAAAGCACATAACTGTTAATCAGAAGGTTGCTGGTTTGATCCCCACAGCCACCACAATTGTGTCCTTGAGCAAGGCACTTAACTCCAGGTTTCTCCGGGGGGATTGTCCCTGTAATAAGTGCACTGTAAGTCGCTTTGTATTAAAGCGTCTGCGAAATGCGTAAATGTAAATGATAATAAGAACGACAAACACTGCATAATTCTACACAATTATAGAATTGGCCTGCAGCTGATTTGCATGTTATTTCAACAATAACAATAGCTAGCAGGTTAGCAGAGACCTACAGCTGAGCTGTGCACTGGTTGTACACTGTAGCTACAATTACAAAACTTTTAAGCTTTTAAAATCTCAGCAGCAGGTAAATCAAATAATAATCCACAAATAATCAAGCATACTTACAGGTTGTGATCCTGAAGCACCAGATTGTCCCAACAATGTGGGAAGTGCGCCATCGTACAGGAGTAACTGTCTTAAAAATCCAGCACTGCTTGTGGTTGTACTGCTGAGGAGTAGTGGTAAAAATCAATTTTAACCACCGATTCTTCAATTCGTCTGCCTTGTGAAGAAAACGGTGTCTTCACGACATGGCGAAAACACTAACCCAACTCATCCTGGCCTCGGCTATAACAACCTTTGTTTGAGGGTGGGGGTATTAGATAGTTGGGCATTATGCAAATGTGTTACATAGTGACGTAGATCCTTTACAGAAGAAATAGCTGGACTACAAACCAGGCGTTTCATGTAGTTACATTTACATTTATGCTTTTATCCAAAACGACTTACAGTGCAATTATTACAGGGACAATCCCCCCAGAGTTAAGGGCACAATGGTGGTGGCCATGGGGTTCGAACCAACGACCTTCTGATTAACAGCCCTGTGCTTTAGCCACTACGCCACCACCACTCCCTTTTGCATGGACAAAAAAACATAATAGGGCCTCTTTAATGCATTGAAATGCTCTCATTTATTCTTCTATCCACAAAAAACTGGTGTTATGGGGTTACTTTAGATTTGGATTGTAGCCTAAATTTTAGCAGCGAAATATATTTGGAACTACGCAAATGTCCAATTAGTGAATCCAGAGCACTGAATTTATAATGCGTTTATTGATGCATGTTGGCACACCAAACTGAACCTGAGCACATCTGTTAAATTAACACAAGAGGGAATTTGTATGTTTTTAAGCACAGAACTGCATTATCAGAGTATGTGTAATGCGCTACAAAGATCAGAGCTGCACAGTAAGAGCAGTGAGCAGCACGCACGCACGGACCATTCATTTAATTAAATTGTAGCCCTTCATTTGAATAATTGCGCTCTTGCAGATCCTGCAAGCAACTGAATTCCAAAGTATGTCTCAGTTCTCCACATTTTTGATTTCCACATTGCCTCACGATTGTCTCATGAGAGTCCTCGTCTGTCGACATCGTCGGCACATATGCCAGCTGTTGATTGTACTTAAGAGTATCACAAAGCAGTTGTAGTGCATCAAATGCATTCGTATTCGCTCGTGGTCAAAAGTGTATACTTTGAAAGGTGACTCGGTCATCCGGGCGCAATCCTATCCGGAATACACAAAAAAAGTATACCCAGGCCTTTACAGCTTACAGTTTACACGGCCCAGATCACCATCTGCTTTTGTCTGAGTCTGACCATTGTGCAGAGTCCTGAACAATTTTGATCCTGGATCATTTATGAGTTTCAAAGGAAGTTGTATGAGTGCTCCACAGGATTATGCACTTCACATGAAGAAATTGCTGGATTTGTTCAAGATATTTAATCACCATATTTGCAGACAGTAGGCCATATGGTATAAGTTTTAGGACTGTTTGCCTTTTTGCCATTGGACAAGACAGTTAAGGGAGTTATAGTGTACCGTTTAGGAGACAGAGGAAGAATGAAATCATGAGCATTTAACATCACAAGCTTGTGCGTGTTTCCTAAGATGGTGGTACTATTTAAATCAGACTGTGTTGCACGGCGTTCTATTATTGTTGTAATACACTAGAACATAACAACGAAACAAACTGATTTCAAATGCAAATAGGTGATTCTCTGTGCCATTGCGGCTTGCTAAAATAATTGGCCAAATGGGAAAATTTCTCTGCCGATGCCGACAGTTTAAAAATTCCAAATATCATCCAATTTTTCTGCTCCAATGCTATTGGTCGACCACTAGTCTGGTCCTGTGAATGATTTGTACAATATACAAATGCCTTTTATCCCTTTATTGCTTTTAGAGCCTGCTCTCTGTAAACAAGAAGCCCTAGAAAGACAAATGTGGGGAAATGCTATTAATAGTCTAGCTAAACCTAATCCAGCTAAAACCACATGCCCTACTGCCCCAGACCTCGGTCACTCTTGCGTCTGACATGTAGATTCTCAAACGTCACAATATGTAAACAATGACGGTAAAAAGAATTTCCTCTGCACAACACACTGCACTAAATGTAACCCTGTCTCAATGCTTGTCAGTTCACATGAGCTTTAGGATGAAGCTTTTCTCTTAAATGTGACTTACTCAAAAATACTTGAAAGTCCTATTATTAAAGCCCTACTCCTATTGTTTAGAAGAACTAGATTAATCTGTTCCTGGCTCTTGCCATTCCCTACAGGCTAATGAATGACCTATTATATCCCACCTGTAAATTCTGTTTTTAATACTGCATGTCATGGCACATCACTCGGCCCAAGCATAGCTTGTTGTATTTTTACTCATCGCAATTAAAACAATATTCCCTGTTTCATTATTTGCCGTTTTTGAATGTTTTCTGGTGTTCCATTTAAATATGGTTCTGTTTGCTCTCTCTCTCAGATACCTTGCTGACGGGGTTTGATGCTGCAGTAACCCTAGATCTGCCTACAGCACCATCTGAGAAGTGGTGCGGTACTTATTCCTACACTGATCCTCTCAGAAAGCCCTCCAGCATGGTTGACTACATGTGAAGCAGCAGTGTTCTGGAGCCGAACAGGGAGAAGAGAGGATTTATCTAACACAAGCAGACCAGCATAGAGACATGTCATCCAACAGGGGCCAGAACACCCATGGGCTCAAACAGATTGGGCTGGACCAAATCTGGGATGACCTGAGAGCAGGAATACAGCAGGTCTATACACGCCAGAGCATGGCCAAGTCACGCTACATGGAACTCTACACGTATCTTAACAAGCACAGCAGGATGAATGGGGATTAAAGTGGGGTGGCAGCTGTGGGCAGCACTGTGAAAGTCTGTATTGTTAGGCGTGGTACCATTTGTCTGAGCTTTTTCTACCTTCAAAAACAAGACCTAAGCTAATCAGGCAAACCTATTGAAATGTGGTCGCCGCTGGAGACATATTTCTTGTAGTGCTTCCTGGATTGCTTGATGTATTGATGTTTTTTTAACAAATTGCTCTGAATCAGTGGTAGTAAATTGCTGTGTAAAAGAACACAAATTTTCTCAGGCTTTTAGAGTTTACCCTACCAGATGATCGGTCAGTGAGCTAAAGGATTTGATTGGTCATCTTTATGCTGATTAATCTTGACATTAGTGAACATGAGGTCATTAAGAGTAGCATACACCAGTTCATATTAGCTTTGTAGCTATTTTGATTGTAGAATATACACTCACTGAGCACTTATTAGGAAGACCTGTACACCTACATATACATGCGATTATCTAATCAACCAGCCGTGTGGTGGCATTGCAATGCATAAAATAAGGCAGATACAACTCAGGAACTTCAGTTAAGGTTCACATCATCTAAAACATTTGATCTCAGTGATTTCGACTGTGGCATGATTGTTGGTGGCAGACGAGCTGGTTTGAGTATTTCCGTAATTGCTGATCTCCTGGGATTTTATTCAGAGTGGCGCCAAAAGCAAAAAACATTCAAGAAGCAGTAGTTCTGCAGATGGAAACGCCTTGTTGATGAGAGAGGTCAACGGAGAATGGCCAGATTTGTTCGAGCTGATAGAAAGGATACTGTAAATCAGAACCACTCTGTACAATTGTAGTAAGCAGAATAGCATCTCAGAATGCTTAACATGTCAAACATTGAGGCTGATGGGCTACAACAGCAAAATACCATGTGTGGCACTTTATTAGGACCATAGTGTTCCTAATAAAGTTCTCGGTGAGTGTATTAGCTGGCTGTGTACAGTACCGTAATTTCCGGACTATTGAGCACACCTGAATATAAGCCGCACCCACTGATTTTTAAATAAAATATTATTTTAAACATAAATAAGCCGCACCGGTCTATAAGCCGCAGGTGCCTACCGGTACATTGAAACAAATGAACTTTACTCAGGCTTTAACGAAACACGGCTTGTAACAAAAATAAATAGGCTTTAACGAAACACGGTGTGGCAGCGGGGCGTGGTCAAGCGCCCGTCCGGGAGAGAAAAGCGGTAAGGCGCTTACACCTGAGCTAAATTATGTCTAACACCGGTGTCTAATTTCAGTAAGCATGGGGAGAGCGGCTTAAAAGGCAGCAGCCACAGAGCTGAGAGAGTGACACACGTCAGTCTAGTGTTGGCGCATAGAAGAATTGAGAAACTTTATAAAATTGATTGCAAACATTGCTGTGGCCATTAAAAGCCTTACCTGGAACGTCAAGTGCCCTGCTGAAAACTGTCACACTGGTGCCCGTGTGACAGTTTTCCCAAGGACACGTGAAGCAGGGCACTTGAAATTAGACACCGGTGTTAGACATAATTTAGCGCAGGTGTAAGCGCCCTTACAGCTTTTCTCTCCCGGACGGGCGCTTGACCACGCCCCCGCTGCCACACACGGCTTGTAATAAAACATTTGCAGTAAATAGTAGCCTACCAAGAAAGTAATTGGTCACTATCTTCCTCGTCCTGTGCACTGAAACCACTGAAGTCATCTCCTTCGGTGTCGGAGTTGAATAGCCTCAGATTTTGTCTTTTTGCACTTGAGTCAATTCCTCACGCTGCTGTTTCCAACGTCTTATCATCGACTCATTTAGACCAAGCTCCCGTGCAGCAGCTCTATTTCCTTTTCCAACAGCCAGATCAATCGCCTTCAACTTGAAAGCAGCATCATATGCGTTTCTCCATGTCTTTGCCATGGTGAGGGTGACAAAATTACTACCGTAATCAGAATGATGGGAAGTTTGAGCGCGCTCGATTTAATCTAAACAGTAAACAAAAAAAGTTGTTTTGACCTTAACCCGTTCGGCAATTTCATTGGTCTAATGAAAGCTTCACGCTGCCGAAAAACTGAGCACGTCACAGAATATTTTTTTTTTTTTTTATTTTTTTTTTTTTATAAAATTTGAAAGCGGGAAAAATCCATATATTAGCCGCGTCATTGTATAAGCCGCGAGGTTCAATGCGTGGGAAAAAAGTTGCGGCTTATAGTCCGGAAATTACGGTAATTCAAATGTTTTAAATCACCATTAAATCTGTTAAATTCATTTTAGATATTGGCTTATTTAATCATGTTTATCAAGAAAACTACTCTAAAGGGAATCACAAAATCAAAGTGCACTCTGTTATTGTAATTATATTTGGCTCTGGTGTAAGGCCAGGAGTATCCCAGCTTATGATTGTTTCACTATAAAGCTCTTCATTTTGTGTTTAGAAAATGAAAACTTAAAAAGGCCTTTGTCCTAAATATTGCAGTTTTGCATTTTACTTACTAGTACCACATTAGACAGATTACCGAGATTCATGTGCTACCCACAGTAATTCTGCTCTACATCCCCAGTAATGGGTTTTATTTGTCTGTGCATGGTCTTGTGTGCACCCATATTGTCTCTGCATGTAAATGTTCCCATTGCACAAAGTTGAGCCCACAGTAGTGTTATAATGGTAGTTGGTGGGATATCTGGCACTAAAAAATCCACAAAAAATAGATAATTTTGTAATCACTAATGACATGATTGTTCTTTAGGCCCCTGACCTGCACTGAAAAGTAACCCAAAATTCACACCTATCTAGAGGACTTTTAGCATTGTAAGATCACTGATTTCAAACCTATCACACCATAAATTCACTATCTTGTTCTGTTTAGAGAAGTTATTATGTATCTTGGCTTCTTACATTTCAGTGTATTTAATCTGACAAACCGTAGTACCCTTACGACTCAGTACATTTGACATTGCATTTATTAACGCATATGGGAGTGCGCACATGACCTATTCTAATATATGCTATGGTTTTTGAGCCCCGCCCATTTTAGTGCAAAGCTGTCTGTTGTAAAAGCAGGTGCACAAACACCATTTCCTCAATTTATTCCTTCCAAGACAGCGATTATTTCTTGTCTAAAAGCCCTGTCTACCTTCACTGTCGATATACATGAGTCAGCAGGCGAAATCTTCACGGGAAGACTTTCCGCTCCCCTGCAGTGTTCCGGCGAACATCACACGGCTTCGCCCCTTGCCACTTTGCTGGTGAACGGGCATCAACATCCTGATTGCCCGCAGTGCTTCGGCAGGGTTTGTGTATCCTTACAAAGCAATTGTATGTATATTTTGTGATATAAATATATATTTATTTAGATATCTTAAAAGAGCCACTTACGTGTACACGTCTTTTTATAGAGGTAGTTCCGTAAGTGTTTCTTGTGCGAGAGGCACATCCTGCTGTTAGATCAGCATGAGAGCTGCATATACTGTCTGGGCCACGCCCACGCAGAGACAGCTCTCATGGAGAAAGGCTGTTCTCACTGTGAGGGCATGAGTCTGAAGATGCTTCGTTCGAGAATCGCCCTGGTCCTGAGGGACAGTTCAGCCTCACGCTCTCCCACCCGCCTCTTCAGTGATACACGAAGATTCACACGAGGAGGCATGGCGGGGCTGCGAAGTCGAGGTGGTCCTCATGGTGGCACATGCCCCACGAGCCCCTCAATCTCTACGAATCGCATGTTTTCCGATAAGTTATGTATGATATGAGTGCCAGCCTTCTGAAAGAGCAGGCAGCCTTTTCTCATTCAGCGGTTCTAACGCTGGGGATAATAATGACGATGTCATGTCTCTCGCTGCGTTAGGCATGTGGTCAGTGGATGATGCTGCCACCCCTCCCCCAAGCAAGGGCGAGAAGGTGCACATACAACTAACGGAGATGCTCTGTGTCCTTACAAGGGCGTTCGAAGAGCTTCATCTTGAGTGGTCACCCCCAGAGGAACCTGAACAGTCTCGCCTCTGTGAATGGTTCCTGCAGTCTGGACGCTGTCATACGCAGCATCCCACAAATCTGCCCATTCTTCCCCGAAGTTCATAACGAACTGTCTTAAGTCCTGGCATGCACTGTTCTCAGCACGCTCGCGCAGTGATGCCATCCTCTCTAATGTGGATCACGGGAAAGAAAATGGTTATGCCCAACTACCTCCGTGGAGGAGGCGATAGTGGCACACCTCTGCCCAGCAAGTAAGAGGCCGTGGAAATCACACCCCATACATCTTTCCAAACCATGTCAACAAACATCCGCACTGGTGGGAAAAGCTTACTCAGCAGCCCGACGAAAAGCCCCATACCTGCTGCCTCACCGGCACCTGTGTATCTGCAAGCGCAGCAAAAGCACTCCTGACGGGCACAACCCATTTGAAGGAATATTGTTGTTCACAATATTGCCGACTGTCAATATACAGGGGCGAAGAAAGCGTGGCACATCAACGCCTAGAGCAATCGGCTGTATTTCTAGTCTTAAAGGCTTTTCAGTCAGAAAAGGCAAACTGTAATGTCCTGGTTCGCTCAGTCAACATGACATTTGTGGCATATATAATCTGCCAAGGCGGAATTCATTCACCACCGCTGTTGAGACTGATGCGTTGTCTCCTATGGAGTGAGCATCATCTCATCTCCCTGAGAGCGTCATATGTCCCAGGCCACCTGAATTATGCGTGGACCTACCATCACGTCAAGGGGTGATACCAGCTGAATGGAGACGTCAGCCTCAAACTGTTTTCAGGTTTGGGAAATATTTAGCAAAGCAGAAATCGAATTTGCCTAAGTGGGGAATACCCACTGTCCCCTCTGGCACTCAAATGTGCTAAAATGGAAGGTGTTTACTGATTGGTGTCTCTCACATGGCAAAGACCCAGTAAACTGTCCCATACATGACATTTTCATATTTCTTCAAGAGCAATTAGACGTAGGACTCAATCCATCAACGCTCAAAATGTATGTAGCAACTATATCTGCTTATCATGCACATAAAGCTGGCCCCAGTCTTTCAAGAGCCACTGTCAAACCCAGAAAAGGATATGTGCCTAAGGTCCTAACCACATCCCTCAGAGCGCAGGTTGTTCACCTTCAGGCCTTCTTCCCTCCTCCATTTAATTCAGATGAGAAACAATCATTGCATTTTTATGCCCTATGTGGGCAATACATGCATACGTTGAGCACTTTGTGCTCTGATCAGCACTTTGTGTGCTATGGAGGATGCACAAAAGCAATGTCTATTGCCAAGCAATGACTTTCTCACTGAAGCAATTGCCCTGGCTTATGAGTCAGGGTAAGATTTGCCCAATCGGTGTTAAAGCACACTCAACTAGAGACATGGCCTCCTCATGGGCATGGACGAATGGCGTGTCCTTACAAGACATATGTTTTACAGTAGGATGGTCCTCTCAAAACACATTTGCAAGGTTTTTCAACCTAGACGTAACAGCTCTCTCTTCACAAGTCCTCTCTGTTTAGAGTATTTGCTATCCATTGGTCAAATATATATACTTATGCTCCTCCCTTTCAGGATGAGCTCTCCATTTTTTTTACACAACCGCCTTCATTAGGCCATTGTAATTTACCATAAGTCACAAGCACTTCCATTATAAATAAACTCCCTTCCTGACTGGGTTCGTGAAGGAGTTAATTCATACTATATGACTGTAGTGCATATATTTGTCCTGAGTGCTCCCCTCCTGGCCCAACACAAGGGTCACTCACTGTCGCAAACTCATGTTGGTCGCCATCCCACGAGACTACGTCGTCATGCTTCCTATCTGGGAGGTTATGTTGTGTAGTGTGGCATGATGGGATTCTGTTCCCCCTTATCAAGTGTACTGAGTCATAAGGGAAAGTCTCGGTTATGTACGTAACCTCGGTTCCCTGAGAGGAATGAACCAAGACATTGCAAACGTTAGCAGCGCTTCAAGACTCTATATACAGTGAGGAAAATAAGTATTTGAACACCCTGCTATTTTGCAAGTTCTCCCACTTGAAAATCATGGAGGGGTCTGAAATTGTCATCGTAGGTGCATGTCCACTGTGAGAGACATAATCTAAAAAACAAATCCAGAAATCACAATATATGATTTTTTAACTATTTATTTGTATGATACAGCTGCAAATAAGTATTTGAACACCTGTCAATCAGCTAGAATTCTGACCCTCAAAGACCTGTTAGTCTGCCTTTAAAATGTCCACCTCCACTCCATTTATTATCCTAAATTATATGCAGTTGTTTGAGGTCGTTAGCTGCATAAAGACACCTGTCCACCCCATACAATCAGTAAGAATCCAACTACTAACATGGCCAAGACCAAAGAGCTGTCCAAAGACACTATAGACAAAATTGTACACCTCCACAAGGCTGGAAAGGGCTACGGGGAAATTGCCAAGCAGCTTGGTGAAAAAAGGTCCACTGTTGGAGCAATCATTAGAAAATGGAAGAAGCTAAACATGACTGTCAATCTCCCTCGGACTGGGGCTCCATGCAAGATCTCACCTCGTGGGGTCTCAATGATCCTAAGAAAGGTGAGAAATCAGCCCAGAACTACACGGGAGGAGCTGGTCAATGACCTGAAAAGAGCTGGGATCACCGTTTCCAAGGTTACTGTTGGTAATACACTAAGACGTCATGGTTTGAAATCATGCATGGCACAGAAGGTTCCCCTGCTTAAACCAGCACATGTCAAGGCCCGCCTTAAGTTTGCCAATGACCATTTGGATGATCCAGAGGAGTCATGGGAGAAAGTCATGTGGTCAGATGAGACCAAAATAGAACTTTTTGGTCATAATTCCACTAACCGTGTTTGGAGGAAGAAGAATGATGAGTACCATCCCAAGAACACCATCCCTACTGTGAAGCATGGGGGTGGTAGCATCATGCTTTGGGGGTGTTTTTCTGCACATGGGACAGGGCGACTGCACTGTATTAAGGAGAGGATGACCGGGGCCATGTATTGCGAGATTTTGGGGAACAACCTCCTTCCCTCAGTTAGAGCATTGAAGATGGGTCGAGGCTGGGTCTTCCAACATGACAATGACCCGAAGCACACAGCCAGGATAACCAAGGAGTGGCTCTGTAAGAAGCATATCAAGGTTCTGGCGTGGCCTAGCCAGTCTCCTGACCTAAACCCAGTAGAGAATCTTTGGAGGGAGCTCAAACTCTGTGTTTCTCAGCGACAGCCCAGAAACCTGACTGATCTAGAGAAGATCTGTGTGGAGGAGTGGGCCAAAATCCCTCCTGCAGTGTGTGCAAACCTGGTGAAAAACTACAGGAAATGTTTGACCTCTGTAATTGCAAACAAAGGCTACTGTACCAAATATTAACATTGATTTTCTCAGGTGTTCAAATACTTATTTGCAGCTGTATCATACAAATAAATAGTTAAAAAATCATACATTGTGATTTCTGGATTTTTTTTTTTAGATTATGTCTCTCACAGTGGACATGCACCTACGATGACAATTTCAGACCCCTCCATGATTTCTAAGTGGGAGAACTTGCAAAATAGCAGGGTGTTCAAATACTTATTTTCCTCACTGTAAGTACGAGCAATGCGCTCCTTGTTCTCAGTAGGGATGCACAGATACCACTTTTTCTATTCTGATACCGGAAATCTCAGTATTGGCCGATCCGATACCAGTGTCGTTTTTTGCATAATCAATTTAGAATATCTTTACATTATTGTGTGGAACTAATTGGGAGTACTTTTTGATATGTAGAGAAACACAAACCTCTAACTACACATTATTTCAATATAAATGTATAGCTTATTAAGAAAAACTTTATTATTAAGTAGTATACTGGATAATGTAGCAGCAAATTTAACAGTAATTCAAGTCTTCAGTAGAAAAGAAGCTTTTATTTCTTTCTTTTTTTTTTGCAAAATGTTTTCAACTTGTATCTGGACTTTAAATGATTCAGATCTGTTTTTTGTTAACTTAGTTGTAAGATATTGGCTCACCTTTCATTCACACAGTTATTTTTTGGAACCCGTTCAACTTAAATATTATTATCATTTGTAAACCAATAATAATATATTATAATAGTAATATATAGTAATATACACTCACCTAAAGGATTATTAGGAACAACTGTTGAATTTCTCATTAATGCAATTATCTAATCAAACAATCACATGGCAGTTGCTTCAGTGCATTTAGGGGTGTGGTCCTGGTCAAGACAATCTCCTGAACTCCAAACTGAATGTCAGAATGGGAAAGAAATGGTGTGAAAAGGGAAAAACATCTAGTATGCGGCAGTCCTGTGGGCGAAAATGCCTTGTTGATGCTAGAGGTCAGAGGAGAATGGGCCGACTGATTCAAGCTGATAGAAGAGCAACTTTGCCTGAAATAACCACTCGTTACAACCGAGGTATGCAGCAAAGCATTTGTGAAGCCACAACACGCACAACCTTGAGGCGGATGGGCTACAACAGCAGAAGACCCCACCGGGTACCACTCATCTCCACTACAAATAGGAAAAAGAGGCTACAATTTGCAAGAGCTCACCAAAATTGGACAGTTGAAGACTGGAAAAATGTTGCCTGGTCTGATGAGTCTCGATTTCTGTTGACACATTCAGATGATAGAGTCAGAATTTGGCGTAAACAGAATGAGAACATGGATCCATCATGCCTTGTTACCACTGTGCAGGCTAGTGGTGGTGGTGTAATGGTGTGGGGAATGTTTTCTTGGCCTACCTGAGCATTGTTTCTGACCATGTCCATCCCTTTATGGCCACCATGTACCCATCCTCTGATGGCTACTTCCAGCAGGATAATGCACCATGTCACAAAGCTCGAATCATTTGAAATTGGTTTCTTGAACATGACAATGAATTACTAAAATGGCCCCCACAGTCACCAGATCTCAACCCAATAGAGCATCTTTGGGATGTGGTGGAACGGGACCTTCGTGCCCTGGTTGTGCATCCCACAAATCTCCATCAACTGCAAGATGCTATCCTATCAATATGGGCCAACATTTCTAAAGAATGCTTTCAGCACCTTGTTGAATCAATGCCACGTAGAATTAAGGCAGTTCTGAAGGCGAAAGGGGGTCAAACACCGTATTAGTATGGTGTTCCTAATAATCCTTTAGGTGAGTGTATTTCAATCGTGCACCTTTAACTTTTAAACCCTTGCGCTTTTATTTTGACATTCTGAACTCTCCAGTAAGTCCTGTATGTGTGTCTGTTTGTAAGCAAGATCACAGTAGTCTAATTTGCTTCTTATTCAAATTCTGGTGAATTGAACCTCCAGTGCCGTTCTAAATGCATATTATAAGTGAAACAAACTATTGAGCATCTACATCTGAGATGTTCGTGATATATTGCGCACCACGTGAAGGCTAAAAATAGCCGCGAGTGTTTGTGTATAAACAGAGCCTTCATCTCGGGGAACCGAGGTTATGCATGTAACAGATGTTTTCTAATGTGCTTGTGCACTGAGAAATATGTTTTGACTGCTCATAAAGTTTGAAGGTACTGTCTCGTGAATGGGTCTAGTTTAATATTGCAAGCAAAGGTGACTATTTGCTCTGGAATTGTCCGTTTTAGGTGTAATTGTATATACTACATGTTTCTTTAGAAGTTTTTTTGTTTGTTTGTTTTTTTTTTTTTTTTTTCCTCCATGTAATCCATTTTTAAGATGTCAGAGAACTGAAACTGTTCTAAACTTATAGTATTTTTTTCCCCACTGGTCAAAAACTAGATTTCCTATGGAGCTGTATTTAGATACAGAATCAAAGACAAAGCAGTTTGTGTTCAGAAGAAGGATGATATCCATCAATGTGGAAATTGTTGAAACTCTCTTTTGTGATATGTCTTTTATTGTTTACTTATTTATTATGTTACAACTTTGACCTACCGTTCAGACATGTGTATAACTACTGTACAAGCGTACACCAGTCTAACCAGGCCAGGGGTGCTGGCATCCCCCCTTCCAAACCCTCCAAAAAAACTGCCACG